>NC_090446.1:421228508-421406008 GCF_031143425.1 Pleurodeles waltl | reverse complement strand
TCCAGCTATATATAACCCTGAGGGTAAACTAATAACTGAGACTCAAGCAATAGCTAATACGTTTGCAGATTATTATACCAAGTTATATAGTTCAGAAGTTGATGAACTCCTCAAAGAACAGGAATACTTTGATAAAATAACACTACCCTGTCTCAATGAACAGGACCGGCTCATACTGACTGGCGAAATAACAAAGGATGAAATTGCGCAAGCAATCTCCAGTCTCCCATACAATAAAGCACCGGGAGAAGATGGTTTTCCTGGGGAATTTTACTGTTGGGTAAAACCAGAAGCAATAGATGCCCTTTATGAGGTTTATAAAGAAGCAGAGGAAACTGGTAGTCTCTTCTCACTCTCAAAGCTATCATAACTGTCATTCCCAAACCTGAGAAAGATCAATTATACTGCAGTAACTATCGTCCGATATCTCTTCTGAATACAGATTCAAAGCTATTAGCCACCATTCTTGCCAAAAGACTCAAACAAGTTATCTCTAAACTCATACATAATTCTCAAGTTGGATTCATGCCAGGCAGAAACTCTCGTAGCCATCTCCGCACTTTGGCTCACATACTTTGGTTTTCTAAGTATGCTGGAGAAGACAGAGTAGCATTATCCTTAGATGCTGAAAAGGCCTTTGACCGCATTGAATGGAGTTATATGTTCCGTACATTGCATAGGTTGGGATTAGGTGATGATTTTATCTCTAAGGTTAAATGGTTATACAAGACACCATCTGCACAAGTGAATTGTGGGGGTTTCCTTTCAAAAACCTTTTTAGTGCAAAGAGGTACCCGCCAGGGTTGCCCTTTATCGCCCCTCTTATTTCTTCTTGCACTTGAACCACTGGCTGCAGCAATAAGACAGTGTTCACAAATAACAGGCATTCCTACACCAGCAGGCATCTCAAAACTACTTCTATACGCGGATGACATATTACTCACACTTACAGATCTACCTACTTCACTCTCTGCACTCATGTCTACTATTTCCCACTTCTCAAACATTTCTGGATACAAAGTCAATTGGAATAAGAGTGAAGCTCTCCCATTGTCCCGGGGCACAACAAAAGCAGCTATCTTAGGCTACAATTTTCAATGGAAAGAGGATCGCCTGAAGTATCTAGGTATTTATATCAACACTGGTTTAGAACGTATGATTCAAGATAACTTAGATCCACTCATTGCTAAAACGAAGTCAGAATATGAAAAATGGTCCCATCTTAACCTGTCCTTTTGGGGTAGAGTCCAGGCAGTGAAAATGATTATAGTGCCTCGTTTCACATATGTTTTAGGTATGTTACCTTTGACAGTTAAAATATCAATACTGCGAGACATTGACAAAGGTATTAAAACCTTTATTTGGGGATCTCTGAGACCTAGACTCAAAATCTCCAAACTTATTGCTCACAGGCGATCTGGTGGCCTTAGTTTACCATGCATTGAACATTACTATACAGCCCTCCATTTATCTCAATTGGTTTATCTTTGGCCAATACAGGATGACCCCCCACTATGGGTTCTTATTGAAAAGCAATCTTTAAAGGTATCTTCAGGTTTGCAAATGTTTTATACTCATAAATCGCCTGCTTTACAAAGTTCTAACCCTATTATTCAGTCTATGCTTAAGATTTGGATACACTCCCACAAACTCCTTAAGAGTAATCCGAGGCTACATAATAAGGCTCCCATATGGCATAACGCTGATATCCGAATAGGGAAACAGAATTTCCTGGGATACATGGGAGAGAGCAGGTATTCTAATGCTGGATCATTTATTCACTTTAGAAGGCAAGCTTAAAACCTTTACGATGCTTCAGATAGAATTTCAACTCCCTAGCTCTCAAAAGGGGAAATACTTACAATTGAAACAAGCTCTACTTAGTAGACTAGGACCATTTCCGTGGATACCTGAGGATTCCCCAGTCGTACAATACTTAAAAACTTGGGGGAAATTGAAAGGAGCGGTCTCTGGATTTTATAATCTCATTGTGCATAAACTACATTCATCACCATTACTAGCACAACTCCACGTCAAATGGCAAGGATTACTTAATGTAGCGTATTCCAATGAGGACTGGACGGATGTTGTTATGAACATGGATAAAGGAATCAGAGAGGCAAGAATGAAATTTACTCTTTTCAAAATTCTTCATAATTGGTACTGGTCACCACAAAAACTCAAGGCAGCAGGTTTACTACACCATTCTACCTGTTGGAGGTGTCCTCATGAGGACTGTGATATCCTACACATTTTATTTCGGTGTCCAGTTTTGACGGAATACTGGTCTTCTATAACTTCCTCTATACACAGAGCTATACATGTGCCCATTCCTTTAACAGAAAAATTAGTTATATTACATGATGTTACTGATCTCCCAAATCTAACAAACCATACAAGAAGATTGATTGCTATTGCACTCACTGTAGCAAATATTTGTATATTACGACATTGGAGAACACCACAACGTCCTACACATGATGAATGGCTTATTGAAATGTATAACATGGCATCATATGAAAAGCTGATTTACAGATTGCAAGATAATGTTGGGATTTTCATCAAAATTTGGAAACCCTTTCTAGCTAATACATATTCTATTAATATTCACACGTAAACGTTTTCTCATTCTTTGTCTCCTATCTTTATTAAGACATTTTTATTATTGTTTTGAGTCATGCTGTTATTAAGACAATTGATATCTCACCCATTAACACTGTTATTTTAAGTAGGACTTACTGTTCACCAATTCAACACTGTTGAATTGGCAGGAATATCTGCATTTGAAATGTTATATATGTGGATTTGCATGATATCACTATCTCGACTGTCTTCTAACACCCTATAATATATGGTTTAATACATATTGCATAATTCTTTCTTTCCATATTTTCTGTTATAGGTCTACTTCTAAGAGTTAATGCATAGTTGGATGCCTTATAAATAATCTCATATATTGCATTTATTGATATATGTGTAATGTTTTTTTGTTGGTTTTTTTTGTGTTTAGAAATCTGAGAAGTTAATATTTCATAATATTTTTCATATATGGCCATAATTTGATGTATTGTTTCTCTATTTAACACAGTCTGTATATTGACATGTACTTCTCAATAAACATATAAAAAAAAAAATTAAAAAAAGAAAGACGACCACCACTGAACAAGACACACAAGCTGAAACGTCAAGACTGGGCCAAGAAATATCTCAAGACTGATTTTTCTAAGGTTTTATGGACTGATGAAATGAGTGAGTCTTGATGGGCCAGATGGATGGGCCCGTGGCTGGATTGGTAAAGGGCAGAGAGCTCCAGTCCGACTCAGACGCCAGCAAGGTGGAGGTGGAGTACTGGTTTGGGCTGGTATCATCAAAGATGAGCTTGTGGGGCCTTTTCGGGTTAAGGATGGAGTCAAGCTTAACTCCCAGTCCTACTGCCAGTTCCTGGAAGACACCTTCTTCAAGCAGTGGTACAGGAAGAAGTCTGCATCCTTCAAGAAAAACATGATGTTCATGCAGGACAATGCTCCATCACACGCGTCCAAGTACTCCACAGCGTGGCTGGCAAGAAAGGGTATAAAAGAAGGAAATCTAATGACATGGCCTCCTTGTTCACCTGATCTGAACCCCATTGAGAACCTGTGGTCCATCATTAAATGTGAGATTTACAAGGAGGGAAAACAGTACACCTCTCTGAACAGTGTCTGGGAGGCTGTGGTTGCTGCTGCACGCAATGTTGATGGTGAACAGATCAAAACACTGACAGAATCCATGGATGGCAGGCTTTTGAGTGTCCTTGCAAAGAAAGGTGGCTATATTGGTCACTGATTTGTTTTTGTTTTGTTTTTGAATGTCAGAAATGTATATTTGTGAATGTTGAGATGTTATATTGGTTTCACTGGTAATAATAAATAATTGAAATGGGTATATATTTTTTTTTTGTTAAGTTGCCTAATAATTATGCACAGTAATAGTCACCTGCACACACAGATATCCCCCTAACATAGCTAAAACTAAAAACAAACTAAAAACTACTTCCAAAAATATTCAGCTTTGATATTAATGAGTTTTTTGGGTTCATTGAGAACATGGTTGTTCAATAATAAAATTAATCCTCAAAAATACAACTTACCTAATAATTCTGCACTCCCTGTATATATACATATATATATATATATACACACACACACACACACACATATATATATATACACACACACATATATATATATACACACACACATATATATATATACACACACACACATATACACACACACACATATATATATATATATACACACACATATATATACACACACATATATATACACACACATATATATATATACACACACATATATATATATATATATATACACACACATATATATATATACACACACATATATATATATATACACACACATATATATATATATATACACACACATATATATATATATACACACACATATATATATATATACACACACATATATATATATATACACACACATATATATATATATACACACACATATATATATATATACACACACATATATATATATATACACACACACATATATATATATATATATATATATACACACACATATATATATATATATACACACACATATATATATATATACACACACACACACACACGTACCCACCAGTTGATTTGCCTCCAACCACACCTCATGCTTGTGTGCCAAGGAACAGAGTCTCAGGGCTTTGACAGATAGGGGCCCTGCTGCCCTTCTGCTTGTTGACCTACCACACTGCAGTCATACTATCCATCAAAGTTCAAACTGACTGAAGGGAAAAGGTGTGCCTTGAGTGCCATACAAATCATCCTCCAGGGCTGGACTCAAAATGGTATTCAGCAGTACCCCTATGAACAGGAGTCACTAAGAGGACTTAAGGAGAAACTTCAGAATCTTGAAGCAGTAAGGATGCACTTGAACGCAGGTGTGACCACGCCTGCTTCAAACAACTGGCCTTCAGAAACCAGTCACCTAGGTAAGAAACAGATGGTATCCCCCAACCTCCTGAGATGGGCTGCTACCAATGTCATTCAACTTCTTATGGTGCTGATGGGTCAGGCTAAATTGAAAAAATACAAAATTAATAAAGCAGTGCCCACCACAAAACACAGGTACCACAGGATTATCAAAGCAACTTGCGAAAGGGAGAGCATCTTCCTCACACATGAAGTTGCAGACCCTGAGGTCCAAGATCAGACAGAGACCTCAGCCCTTTGGAACAAGGAAGTAACTAGAACAATTATGACCAATCCCCTGCTCTGTCACTATCTCCACAGCTCCTTTCTGAAGCAAGGAGCCCTCATCTAGCTGCAGTAGGAGAAGGTGTTACTGAGAAAGATTCAAATTGGGAGGGAAATCCAGGGAGGAGACAACTGCCAAAGGATAAGACCTAACCTTTTCAGCAATCTGCAGGATCCACTGGTTTGAGGTAATGGCTCTCCAGGCCAGTGGAAAAACGGACACCCGGCCTCCCACTTGCCTAAACTGTCCCAACAAGGAAGAACTAGAGCTGGTTCCCTTATGTGGTTGTGGAAAAGGAAGTGTTTATTTCACAAATTGCTGTAAGGCCCCTACCCTTTTCATAGGCTCTGTACTGTCACATAATGGTGTTCAGAAATGGCTTCTGGTCAAAGGTAACGGTGAAATTGAGGACTCGCAAATCTAGAAAACCTCAAACTGCTGGAATTCTTTCCCCTGGGGCTGGACGCCACAGCCAAGTCTGCCACCAATCCGCCACTGATAAATGAGTTTCAACTCACATCTACAACAATGCAGATGACACTGTAGGAAGCTGTAAGGAAATGCCTCCTTGGCATGGTTACCCCCTGACTTTTTGCCTTTGCTATGTTTTGAATTGAAAGTGTGCTGAGGCCTGCTAACCAGGCCCCAGCACCAGTGTTCTTTCCCTAACCTGTATTTTTGATTCCACAATTGGCACACCCTGGCATCCAGGTAAGTCCCTTGTAACTGGTACCCCTGGTACCAAGGGCCCTGATGCCAGGGAAGGTCTCTAAGGGCTGCAGCATATCTTATGCCACCCTGGGGACCCCTCACTCAGCACAGACACACTGCTTACCAGCTTGTGTGTGCTGGTGAGAACAAAACGAGTAAGTCGACATGGCACTCCCCTCAGGGTGCCATGCCAACCTCACACTGCCTATGCAGTATAGATAAGTCACCCCTCTAGTAGGCCTTACAGCCCTAAGGCAGGGTGCACTATACCATAGGTGAGGGCACCAGTGCATGAGCACTGTGCCCCTACAGTGTCTAAGCCAAACATTAGACATTGTAAGTGCAGGGTAGCCATAAGAGTATATGGTCTGGGAGTCCGTCAAGCACGGACTCCACAGCACCATAATGGCTACACTGAAAACTGGGAAGTTTGGTATCAAACTTCTCAGCACAATAAATGCACACTGATGCCAGTGTACATTTTATTGTGAAATACACCCCAGAGGGTACCTTAGAGGTGCCCCCTGAAACCTAAACCAACTACCCGTGTAGGCTGACTGGTTCTAGCAGCCTGCCACACTCGAGACATGTTGCTGGCCACATGGGGAGAGTACCTTTGTCACTCTGTGGCCTGTAACAAAGACTGCACTGGGTGGAGATGCGATCACCTCCCCCAGGCAGGAGCTGTAACACCTGGCGGTGAGCCTCAAAGGCTCACCCCCTTTGTGCCAGCACCACAGGGCACTCCAGCTAGTGGAGTTGCCCGCCCCCTCCGGTCACTGCCCCACTTTTGGCGGCAAGGCCGGAGGAGATAATGAGAATAACCAGGAGGAGTCACTGGCCAGTCTGGACAGCCCCTAAGGTGTCCTGAGCTGAAGTGACTAACTTTTAGAAATCCTCCATCTTGCAGATGGAGGATTCCCCCAATAGGGATAGGAATGTGACCCCCTCCCCTTGGGAGGAGGCACAAAGAGGGTGTACCCACCCTCAGGGCTAGTAGCCATTGGCTACTAACCCCCCAGACCTAAACACGCCCTTAAATTTAGTATTTAAGGGCTTCCCTGAACCTAAGAATTTAGATTCCTGCAACTTACAGAAGAAGACGACTGCTGAGCTGAAAACCCCTGCAGAAGAAGAAAGAAGACACCAACTGCTTTGGCCCCAGTCCTACCGGCCTGTCTCCTGCCTTCCAAAGAAACCTGCTCCAGCGACGCTTTCCCCAGGACCAGCGACCTCTGAATCCTCAGAGGACTGCCCTGCTTCCAAGAGACCAAGAAACTCCCGAGAACAGCGGCCCTGTTCAACAAAGACTGCAACTTTGTATCCAGAAGAGCAGATTTAAAGACCCCTGCAATCCCCGCAAGAAGCGTGAGACGTGCAACGCTGCACCCGGCGACCCCGACTCCCTGGTGGAGAAACACCTCAGGGAGGACCCTCCGGCGACTCCGAGACTGAGTAACCAAAGTTGTCCCCCCTGAGCCCCCACAGCGACGCCTGCAGAGGGAATCCCGAGGCTCCCCCTGACCGCGACTGCCTGACTCTAAAATCCCGACGGCTGGAAAAGACCCTGCACCCGCAGCCCCCAGCACCTTAAGGATCGGAACTTTAGTGCAGGAGTGACCCCAAGTAGGCCCTCTCCCTTGCCCAGGTGGTGGCTACCCCGAGGAGCCCCCCCCCTTGCCTGCCTGCACCGCTGAAGAGACCCCTTGGTCTCCCATTGAAATCCATTGGAAACCGGACGCGTGTTTGCACACTGCACCCGGCCGCCCCAGTGCCGCTGAGGGTGTACTTTTTGTGTGAGCTTGTGTCCCCCCCGGTGCCCTACAAAACCCCCCTGGTCTGCCCTCCGAAGACGCGGGTACTTACCTGCTGGCAGACTGGAACCGGGGCATCCCCTTCTCCATTGAAACCTATGCGTTTTGGGCACCACTTTGACCTCTGCACCTGACCGGCCCAGAGCTGCTGGTGTGGTGACTTTGGGGTTGCTCTGAACTCACAATGGTGGGCTACCTTGGACCCCAATTTGAACCCCGTAGGTGGTTTACTTACCTGCAAGAACTAACTTCACTTTACCTCCCCCAGGAACTGTGAAAATTGCACTGTGTCCACTTTTGAAATAGCTATATGTGTTTTATGTAAAAAGTATATATGCTATTGTGATTATTCAAAGTTCCTAAAGTACTTACCTGCAATACCTTTCAAATGAGATATTACATGTAGAATTTGAACCTGTGGTTCTTAAAATAAATTAAGAAAATATATTTTTCTATAACAAAACCTACTGGCCTGGATTTGTCTCGGAGTGTGTGTTCCTCATTTATTGCCTGTGTGTATGTACAACAAATGCTTAACACTACTCCTTTGATAAGCCTACTGCTCGACCACACTACCACAAAATAGAGCATTAGTATTATCTCTTTTTGCCACTCTTACCTCTAAGGGGAACCCTTGGACTCTGTGCATGCTATTCCTTACCTGAAGCCCTGCAGTGACACAGGGGCAGCCGGGTGCAGTGTGCTTAGCAGGCGTCGGTTTTCAATATGAATCAATGGAGGAACCCGAGGGTCACTAGCGGTGCAGGCAGGGCACAGGGGGGCTTCTCGGGCAAGCCACAGACAGGGCTACACAGAGGGTCGCCTGATGGCCACTCTTGCACTGGAGTTCGGTTCCTTCTGGTCCTGGAGGCTGCGGGTGCAGTGCTTGGTCCAGGTGTCTGGTTCCTTGTTCCAGGTAGTCACGATCAGGGGGAGCATCTGGATCCACTCTGCATGCATTTTTGTGGGGCTCCAGGGGTGTCGTCTCAGGTTACTCATGAGGTCGCAGTCGCCTGGGAGTCCTTCCTGCAGTGTTGGTGCTCGAGCCAGGGGAGTCGGGTGCAGAGTGTGAAGTCTCACGCTTCCGGCGGGAAGAGTGAAGTCTTTAAAAGTTGCTAGAAAGTTGCTGCTGTTTTTGAACAGAGCTGCTGTTCTCAGGAGTTTCTTGGCCCTTTGGGTGTCAAGGCAGTCGTCTGAGGCTTCAGAGGTCGCTGGTGCCTATCAGATCTGTCGCTGTGCAGGTTCTTTTGAGTCTGGAGACAGGCCGGTAGGGATGGGACCAAGTCAGGTGTCGTCTCAGTTGTCTCTGCAGGGCTTTCAGGTCAGCAGTCTTTTGTGTAGGTTGCGGGAATCTCATTCCCTGTGTTCTGGGTCGCCCCTAAATACTGAATTTAGGGGTGTGTTTAGGTCAGGAGGGCAGTAGCCAATGGATACTGTCGCAGAGGGGAGGGGAGCACATCCCTAATCCTATTGGGGGAATCCTCCAAAACCAAGAAGGAGGATTTCTAAAGGCAGGGGTCACCTCAGCTCAGGCCACCTTAGGGGCTGCCCTGACTAGTGGGTGGTGAATCCTTGTTTTCCTCATTATCTCCTCCAGCCTTGCCACCAAACATGGAGGCAGTGGCCAGACGGGCAGGCCTCACCACTAGCTGGGATGCCCTGGGGTGCTGTAACAAAAGGCATGAGCCTTTGATGCTCACCGCTGGGTGTTAAAATCCTGCAGGGGGAGATGAGAAGCACCTCCACCCAGTGCAGGCTTTGTTTCTATCTTCAGAGAGCACAAAGGTTCTCACCCCAGGAGGGCAGAAACTCGTCTCAGTGGTAGGCTGGCACTGACCAGTCAGTCCTGCACTGAAGGATTGGGTAAATTCCAGGGGGCATCTTCTAAGATGCCCTCTGTGTGCATTTTTTAATAAACCCAACACTGGCTTCAGTGTGGGTTTATTATTCTGAGAAGTTTGATACCAAACTTCCCAGTATTCAGTGTAGCCATTATGGAGCTGTGGAGTTCGTTTTGACTTACTCCCCAAGATCTATACTTAATATGGCCACACTGTACTTACAATGTCTAAGAATAGATTTAGACACTGTAGGGGCATATTTCTCATGCAGCTATGCACTCACCTGTGGTATAGTGCACCCTGCCTTAGGGCTGGAAGGCCTGCTAGAGGGGTGACTTACCTATCCCACAGGCAGGATTTTGTGGGCATGGCATCCTGAGGGGGATGCAATGTCGACTTTGCCTTTTTCTCCCCACCAACACACACAATCTACAATGGCAGTGTGCATGTGTTAGTTGAGGGGTCCCTTAGGGTGGCATAACATGTGCTGCAGCCCTTGGGGACCTTCCTTGGTCACAGGGCCCTTGATACCACTGGTACCTTTTACAAGGGACTTATCTGTGTGCCAGGGATGTGCCAATTGTGGAACAATGGTACATTTGTAAGTGAAAGAACACTGGTGCTGGGGCCTGGTTAGTAGGGTCCCAGCACACTTCTCAGTCAAGTCAGCATCAATATCAGGCAAAAAGTGGGGGGGTAACTGCAACAGGGAGCCATTTTCCCCCACACACACACACACATACACACACACTAATTAAATTGAAATGACATCGGATCAGTGGATGAAGCGGAGCCATCTCAAATTGAATGCTTCCAAAACAGAAATACTCACATGTGGCAAATGAAAAAATTATGACCCACTGTGCACCTGCCATGACGATCTGGGACCCCCTCCTCAAGTATCTAAGGCAGTTAAAAACCTTTGAATTTACCATGGACTCCAAGTTAACAATGAATGCCCAAGTGGACAAATGCGCAAAATCAAGCTTCATCACCTTGAAAACTCTGAGCCATCTTCTCCCGACCTCGGATTTCCACACAAGTTCCGGGCTACTATCTCTCTTGTACTATCTAAACTAGATTATGCCAATGGCCTCTACCCTGGATCATCTTGGTCTACTATGAAGAAAATAAAACGCATCCAGAACTAGGCTGCCAAGCTACTACTACATGTATAGCCAGAAGCCCACATCTCCCCTGCCTTGAAGGCACTACATTGGTTACCGGTTGCCAGAAGATCCACCTTCAAACTGCTTTATATCACCCACAAGGCAATAAATGGAACAGGACCACTTTTCATCAGGAATAAAATTACCAAATATATTCAACAGAGAAACCTCTGCTCAAGATAGGCACCCCCCCACCTTGTAACACCACCATACAAGATAAAGACTATAGGTGGTACATCCTTCTCTGATCAAGCAGCAAAACTATGGAATTCATTGTAACTAAATAGAAGATCCACTATCTTGTCTTCAGAAGACTACTCAAGAGTTGGCTCTTTCCTTCAAAACCACCAGATCCAAACGGTGATTGACTCCATATGCCTATGTTGGTAAACATTTATAATCTGATTATGTGTATACATCTAGATACATGTATTACTTTAAGTAATAGGTATAATTACTATTTCATAATAATAAAATATGTACATGCTTGTTAAGCCGGTTAAACAAATGTATATTTACTCATGGTTAAATGTGTATATGTATGTATATACAAGTATACAATGTATGTGTATGTATAGATGTAGGAAGTTGGCTCTGTATGTGCTATTTCAAAGTAAGGAATAGCATGCACAGAGTCCAAGGGTTCCCCTTAGAGGTAAAATAGTGGTAAAAAGAGATAATACTAATGCTCTATTTTGTGGTAGTGTGGTCGAGCAGTAGGCTTATCCAAGGAGTAGTGTTAAGCATTTGTTGTACATACACATAGACAATAAATGAGGTACACACACTCAGAGACAAATCCAGCCAATAGGTTTTGTTATAGAAAAATATCTTTTCTTAGTTTATTTTAAGAACCACAGGTTCAAATTTAACATGTAATATCTTGTTTGAAAGGTATTGCAGGTAAGTACATTAGGAACTTTGAATCATTTCAATTGCATGTATACTTTTCAAGTTATTCACAAATAGCTATTTTAAAAGTGGACACAGTGCAATTTTCACAGTTCCTGGGGGAGGTAAGTTTTTGTTAGTTTTACCAGGTAAGTACGACACTTACAGGGTTCAGTTCTTGGTCCAAGGTAGCCCACCGTTGGGGGTTCAGAGCAACCCCAAAGTTACCACACCAGCAGCTCAGGACCGGTCAGGTGCAGAGTTCAAAGTGGTGCCCAAAACGCATAGGCTATAATGGAGAGAAGGGGGTGCCCCGGTTCCGGTCTGCTTGCAGGTAAGTACCCGCGTCTTCGGAGGGCAGACCAGGGGGGTTTTGTAGGGCACCGGGGGGGGACACAAGCCCACACAGAAATTTCACCCTCAGCGGCGCGGGGGCGGCCGGGTGCAGTGTTAGAACAAGCGTCGGGTTCGCAATGGAAGTCAATGAGAGATCAAGGGACCTCTTCAGCGCTGCAGGCAGGCAAGGGGGGGCTTCCTCTGGGAAACCTCCACTTGGGCAAGGGAGAGGGACTCCTGGGGGTCACTTCTGCAGTGAAAGTCCGGTCCTTCAGGTTCTGGGGGCTGCGGGTGCAGGGTCTTTTCCAGGCGTCGGGACTTAGGTTTCAGAGAGTCGCGGTCAGGGGAAGCCTCGGGATTCCCTCTGCAGGCGGCGCTGTGGGGGCTCAGGGGGGACAGGTTTTGGTACTCACAGTCGTAGAGTAGTCCGGGGGTCCTCCCTGAGGTGTTGGTTCTCCACCAGCCGAGTCGGGGTCGCCGGGTGCAGTGTTGCAAGTCTCACACTTCTTGCGGGGAGATTGCAGGGTTCTTTAAAGCTGCTCCTTTGGATAAAGTTGCAGTCTTTTTGGAGCAGGTCCGCTGTCCTCGGGAGTTTGTTGTCGTCGAAGCAGGGCAGTCCTCAGAGGATTCAGAGGTCGCTGGTCCCTTTGGAAGGCGTCGCTGGAGCAGAGTTCTTTGGAAGGCAGGAGACAGGCCGGTGAGTTTCTGGAGCCAAGGCAGTTGTTGTCTTCTGGTCTTCCTCTGCAGGGGTTTTCAGCTAGGCAGTCCTTCTTGTTGTTGCAGGAATCTAAATCTTTAGGTTCAGGGAAGCCCTTAAATACTAAATTTAAGGGCGTGTTTAGGTCTGGGGGGTTAGTAGCCAATGGCTACTAGCCCTGAGGGTGAGTACACCCTCTTTGTGCCTCCTCCCAAGGGGAGGGGGTCACATCCCTAATCCTATTGGGGGAATCCTCCATCTGCAAGATGGAGGATTTCTAAAAGTTAGAGTCACCTCAGCTCAGGACACCTTAGGGGCTGTCCTGACTGGCCAGTGACTCCTCCTTGTTATTCTCATTATTTTCTCCGGCCTTGCCGCCAAAAGTGGGGGCCGGAGGGGGCGGGCAACTCCACTAGCTGGAGTGTCCTGCGGTGCTGTGACAAAGGGGTGAGCCTTTGAGGCTCACCGCCAGGTGTTACAGCTCCTGCCTGGGGGAGGTGTTAGCATCTCCACCCAGTGCAGGCTTTGTTACTGGCCTCAGAGTGACAAAGGCACTCTCCCCATGGGGCCAGCAACATGTCTCTAGTGTGGCAGGCTGCTGGAACCAGTCAGCCTACACAGATAGTCGGTTAAGTTTCAGGGGGCACCTCTAAGGTGCCCTCTGTGGTGTATTTTACAATAAAATGTACACTGGCATCAGTGTGCATTTATTGTGCTGAGAAGTTTGATACCAAACTTCCCAGTTTTCAGTGTAGCCATTATGGTGCTGTGGAGTTCGTGTAAAACAGACTCCCAGACCATATACTCTTATGGCTACCCTGCACTTACAATGTCTAAGGTTTTGCTTAGACACTGTAGGGGCACAGTGCTCATGCACTGGTACCCTCACCTATGGTATAGTGCACCCTGCCTTAGGGCTGTAAGGCCTGCTAGAGGGGTGTCTTACCTATACTGCATAGGCAGTGAGAGGCTGGCATGGCACCCTGAGGGGAGTGCCATGTCGACTTACTCATTTTGTTCTCACTAGCACACACAAGCTGGTAAGCAGTGTGTCTGTGCTGGGTGAGGGGTCTCTAGGGTGGCATAATACCTGCTGCAGCCCTTAGAGACCTTCCCTGGCATCAGGGCCCTTGGTACCAGAGGTACCAGTTACAAGGGACTTATCTGGGTGCCAGGGTGTGCCAATTGTGGAATCAAAAGTACAGGTTAGGGAAAGAACACTGGTGCTGGGGCCTGGTTAGCAGGCCTCCTCACACTTTCAATTCAAAACATAGCATCAGCAAAGGCAAAAAGTCAGGGGGTAACCATGCCAAGGAGGCATTTCCTTACAATAGATATATGCGTATATTATGCTATGCTTAACATGTTCATAGGTCATTGCATAGTTCCTAGATAAGTTTAGATTAGCTACTTATGAATCCCTGATTTCATTTTAGCTATCACAATGAGCAAATGTTAGCTTAACTATTTGATCAGCACGCATTTTACTATTGAAAACTGATGAACTATAATGTTAGAAAAGTACACTAATAAATTAACCTCAAATATTGCTTATCTTTAAAGTCTGTTTATACAACACAACTTTAAATCTCAAAATATTATATCAATTATATTCCCTACACATATTCCCTTACTATGTATTTACATATCTATTTAGTTTAGTCCTACCGTACAAGAGGAAGGAAAAAAAAGAAAAAAACCTTTGCTGTCTCCCATCACCCTATACCTATATCAATCTATCCTCCATCCCCTCTGACTCATTGCAAACCCATTTTACTATGACCTCCAAAATCACACTGCCTAAGCTCTTCTCTCCTCTACCACTCCAGCCTCACCCTGACCTCAGTTTACTATGATCTCCCAAACACCCTACTTAATTCTCCCTCACATCTCACCTTGAACTCATCCAAAACCCCTTCTACTACGATCTTGCTAACCCCTTTCTCCAGAATCATCCCTCCATCTCTCATTCACTCATCCCAAGTCTCGTCCTATGACTAATCTCCCAATTACCACTTCTGGATTCTTCCCTTCTCTATCGCTCCATTATTCTATTCAAACCTATTAACAAGCTCATATATACTCTGCTAAAATCAACTCACACAAATACTGTACTTATATTTTCCTATACTAATCCATCACTAATCATTTTGGGCTCCGGAGTAACATGCTACTTGCCGAAAAGCACTTTCACGCCTCGTCAGGAGTACTAAGCAGTATAGAAATACAATTACAAACGGAAGGTCCAACCAAGTGGACTGTACATCCAGGTAAAACCTGGAGGTTCACAACCAGGCATATCTCCGGAGAAATTGATATTCCCATTGTTCTAGCAACAGAATCATTCATATCTAGCCCGGACTATCACATGTTCTGATGCTGCTTGGGCAGCTCGAAACTCATCTTGGAAATAGGCCTCAAGTTTCTGAGGTAAGGTTAAGAATGAAAAAAAAACAAAAAAAACATTCTAGGCCCAGAGTGCTTGTACACCGCGCCCTTAGCAGGCAAATCGTATTGAGAGTTGAAATATCGGTTCCCAGCTGCAGATACTATCAGCCAATTCAGTAGGAAAGTTCCCTGGTGAATGATGTTCAGACAGGAATTATGGATCGTCTGGGGCAGGTCTGTAATTTTTAAAATTACAAATGTGAAAAATTGTAAAAGTACTCCAAAGATTTTTTTTTTTAAGGCAGGCTAAAAATAGAACACAGTTTTTATACTTTTTCATCTGAAGACAAAACTCCACTTTTGTTTCATCAAGGTTCGCCTGACAACTACAACTGCTTATAGGTCAAGTCTATTTTAAAGGTCTTTGACCACTAAACCAGTCAGTGACACATTCATCCAATGAGGACAAATTCCGTTTTTTCCAGTCGATTCATACAAAAATCCACAGATTAACATTTGTATTGAATGGTAGTGTTCCTAGTGGCCATCATCTGTGTGCAAATAAAGCTTTAAAACTTACAAGAACCCTATACAGTTTCCATTCAAACAGAGTAGTAAGGAAAACGAATCAGTTTTTCATTTACAAGTTAGTTTCGGATTGTGGCAGTAACATACTTGTTGCTCCCAGCCTTTTCAGAAACTTTTTAAAAGGTTTCTCCACTTATTAGATGTTAAGAATGTTGTGATTCTATTAAAATAGAACTAAAAGAAAAATGTATTTAATCCATTCCTTATTGAGTTTGGACCTTATTTGCACATCTGGCTACATCAAAGCAATCTCTAGTGAGGTGGACTATCTTTTGTACTGTTCTCAGTTACTAATTTCTGAATTGATCACTGACCCGAATGCCTAGAGCCAATTCTACAAGGAAAAAAAGCAGCCACAGCAGTTAATGGATGAGAAATATTCAACTGGACAAAATAAGCATTCACAATGAGAATCTGCCCCACTTATTTACTATTACTGCTTAGTATCAGACGCCAGAGCAGACACTCTAGTATATTAAGCTGTCTGAAGAACCTTCTGAGTTAAGAATCTGAGTCACTAATTCCTCCTCCATAACACACTATATACATCATACAAGTGGACTAGCAAGCAAGAGGTAATAGGTTCAGTGTGATCCTACTCGAATGAATGGAGACCCGAACGAATGGAGACTTAGGTTACCCAAAAGAAAAAAAAAGCCCTAACGCACAACTTATGGCATGCATCCACATTGGCCTTTTACCATAACCAAGACATTTTTTGTTAGAAAAAGGCTAGAACGCTGACCAAGGCGATGCAGCAGAAAACCGTTTCCATTCACGCTAGTGTAGAAAGGTCATGGGAACTTTTGAAAACGTCATGGAATTTGAAGGTAATGCGCCTTTTCTGTGTGATAACCCCATGTTGGAAAGTACCTCTTTTTGACATTCCCCGCTCAACTTTTTGCCTGGTATCTGATGTAACTGACCGAAAGTGCACTGGGTTCCAGCTAACCAGGTCCCCAGTGCCAGATCTCTTTCCCAAAATAGCGCAGTTGTTTTCCCAATTCGCTAAAGTTTTAGCGCCCTCTTGTAAGTACCTAGTAAAAGGTCCTCCTGGTACCGAAGGCTTGAGGTGCTAAAAAAAAAAAAGTCCTTTAAGGGCTGCAGTATGAAATGTGACACCCCAAGGGGCCTCTCAGCAAGCACATGACAGACTGCCATCGCAGGTGGAGTGTTGTGGTGCAGACAAAAGTGAAAACACGACATAGGGAACATGGTACACAGGCTGAGTGCTAACACTGCACGCAATACATCTACGTCATCCCTCTAGCAGGCCTTACAGCCCTAAGCAGGGTGCATTATATTACATGAGGGCATATCCTACTGTGAGGTGGATAAAAAATTTCAGAAGTGTCACCTTGGAGATGGCATACTAAAGAATTCTGGGAGAGGATTAAGGCCACTTCCCATGTGAGGCAGTCATATAGAGGGCAAAGGGACGCCCAAGAGTCAGTAGCCCATTAGCCACTACCCTACACACCCCTAAATTCAGTAGAAGAGCCCGTGGCACCAGAGAAGCAAATCCTGATGAAGTAAGATGACCAAGGACACCAAAGTGATGCAACAGCAGAAGAGGAGAAAAGAAGCAGGGGACTCTGAACTAACTCCACTGGCCTGTCAACGTCCCTCAACAAAAACTGCCTCCAAGTCGACTCTTCCAACAGCTGTGACTCCAGAAATCCAAGAGGACTGCCTGCCTTCAATAAAGACTCAACTAAGCCTCTGGAACCGCCAAAAGCAGACACCTAAAGACACCACTCTACCCACAATCTCAAACCCAAGGTGAAGTGGACACCGGCTCCCCAGAGTCCGAGTCCATCTTAGTTTCACCCCTCCTGGGCACCCAAGTCACCTGCAGCCTCTGTACGCAGGCCTTCCACCACCCACCTATCCCCTGCCACCTCACCCCCCCCCCCCCCCAATGCGGTTTCTATGGTGAGAGAAATCCGATGCGTAAAACTACTGCACCTGTCACCTTTGACCTGAACTGAAGCGGGCCCCTGGTGTCAACAAAGTCTCCCAGCTCAAGCTCTCCTGAACTAGAGTCCACCATGGTTTCACCCCTCCTACACTTCCTGATGACACCTGCAGCCCCAGAGCACAGGACCACTCAACCACAAGTGCTCCCAGACACAGAAACCCAACATCAAAGGTCACCTCTGCACCCATCGCCCCTGACCTGTAAGGAAGAGGACCAAAGGTGCACCTATGTCCCCGAGCACCCCAGTTTGTTACCTAACTGTGGGCTGACCTTGACTGGCCCCTGGCCAGAGCCACCAGCCTGTTTCCACAGAGATCGATCTCCAATGAAACTCATTGGGCACCCGACACTGTACTGAACCTCTGCACTCAGCTGCCCGAGTGCGACCCGGAGTGACCTGTTGGTGTTGTCCTAACCCTTGCCCAATACTCACCTTAGGTCTTCCAGAGATTGGTCCTGTAAGTCGTCAAACAGCATATGAATGCAGAACTTGACTTTTCCCCTCCAATAGGTTAACATTGCACAACTCAAATTTCACTAAGACTCTTTTAAAAAAAAAAAAAAAAAAAAAATCCTATTTATAAACTTACTTACCTTACCGATTTTTCTCTAATGCATAAATATAAAGGTAATTGTTATTTTAATAAATTGATGTTGATCTCATTTGAGTCGTGTGTCTCATTTATTGACTACTGCGTGTATTTGTAGAGGTCTTGCACTCCTCTGTGTTAAGCCTATGGCCGCTCAACCACACTACCGCAAAATAGAGTACTTTGGGATTGCATTACAAGCCCTGTCCACTCTATGGAGAATACCTGGACCCTTTACAATATATTCACATACCACAAAGGGCCTGCTTCCTACACCCCAGCTTTTTATTTTTTACCTTTTGATGGACCATATATTTTTGCTGGCTTCAGAGCTCTGTGCACTTACCCCTTGCTAATGAGAAGTAGAGTGGCTGTGCACCCACTTTAAACATGGGAGAACTGGCTTAGTCCTAATTTGTCACCTATAACTTGCCTATACTTCCCTAGTACATGGTGCAGGAAGCATACACAAGGCCTGCAAGTTAAAAGTCAATAGTGGACAGCAGCACCTTTTGTGCCATCCACTCGAAGCTATGAGACACAGCTTCGAGCTTACTGTGTAGCCGGACTGTTTCAGTACAATCTTTCAAAATCACCCTTTTTTTTTTTTTTTTTTTTTTAAACAGGAGAAAACCGGTGTTTTAAAAACTAAAACTTACCCCCAAAAGTAGGGCATGCAGCCCAACAGATAAAGAATACGGCATTTACAAGTGGGACATGTAGAAGATTAATGGTATCGGGTCTCTACAGCGACAAGGTAAAAAAACCTTCCTTTACTGCCTGTCCTATGTAGAAAGAAAGAAAGAAAAAAGAAAAAAAAAAAAAAGTAGTACAGATTGAAAAAAATCTCCGGAATGGTACCAGCTAGAAAATAGTTCGTAATTAATCAAAATTCGATGGTGAAGTCTGCTTTTTAAGGATTATGAAGGAAAAGTAACTTTTAGAAAGCTACGCTTAGCTTTGATAGTTCAGACAGGGTTAACAGGTATAAGCCTCAGCCAGCTCTCAGCCTGTGCTTAGCCTGTGCTTAGCCTTGAATAGGTGTTACACGCCTCCCAGGGGCGAACAGGCTGACCTGAATGGGTAGACAGGACTCCTCTGACTTCCACAGGGTTCAGTGTGACACAGCACTATCAAATTCAGCTTGACATATCTGTTGAGCCACATCTAACCCTTGGGGATCCCCTGTCGGGTTGCTTAGCAACACTGCTTTTGTCTTGTCAGACATCCGCCATTGGGATTGTTGTGGGGAGGACAGTACCTGCTGCAAATTGGATTTTACTTTTAGATGTGGGAGGACACTACTATACTGAGGTGAAGTCAATTAGAGGTGTGCCCTACTTCTATGGATAGGGCCTTTCTACCTCGGACCCTGCCCCAAAGGGGCTGCCTCTCTACACCAGATTATTTCAACTGTCATGACACTTGAGGAGCGGCATGGTTAGCGAGACCGGTGAGGGTGGTAGTTGGTTATGTGACCACCCATCCAACGAGTCTCCTTCACTGTCTTTTACCCCTTCTGAACTGGAGTAAATCCACGGCCTCAGCCAGTTTTTTGTCCCAATTTTCTGCAGGGCCATGTCAACTGCTGGTCTGAAGAGATTGTTGCCTGTGAAAGGACATTCAGTATGTCCACCTGAACACTCCTGTACGAAACTGGAGATTCTCTGGTGTTTACTATGCTCTTGCTCTCTTGACCCAAGGTCTTGGGACTCGTTAGCTATTGCTGCGACAAGTTCTGCATTTGCTTCTCCATCTCCTCCCACTACTGTGTGCTGTGAACAGTTAAGAGCTCTAGAATCTACAATCCACCTGTAGGAGGCTGGCTCAGTTTATGGTGTACACCTATGGAGTGGGACCCTGTACTGAGTCCAGGCAACCCTTAGTGATAGCACTTTGTTGCCTAGAGAACCAAAGCTCTCTGGAGGAAGTGGTGGAGAGCATCTCAGGATTATGAGGGAGGAGTGTAAAGCACTTACAATACTATAGTAGTCAGACAGTGACTTTCACACAAGAAAGAACCACACCAAGCGTTACAAAATAAAAGTAGGCTGTATTTTAACACTAAAACCTATACTATCTACACACAGTAAATATACTTAGATACAAACATGAAAAGCATAGAGTTAAATGAAGCCCTATTTTTTTGGGGGGGTGGGGGGAGCAAACCATATAGTAAGAAAGTGGTATAAGAATGAAGCTGCTAAACCAAGATTAGTGTGCTAGGATCCCAGTGTGGGGGGGGTGCGGGGGGGGGGGGAATTACTAAATTACCTATTCCCCCAGGCGCCTGTGTGCAGAGGTGCTAACTAGCCAGGTGTCCTACAGGCCAACACAGGACCACTGTGGTTGGTACTTCCAGGATTAAAAGACCCTTCCCAGAGGACCCAGTTGGCACAAGGAAGGTTCGATAGTACCCCAGGAGTCTAGGTGCATAGGGGTGAAGTGATGTTGGAAACCTTCGTTGGAGTCAATGAGAGCCTCGTTTGTCCATCTGCTGTTGCAACCCAAGGACCAGGTCGGTGGAACCCAAAGGTGGATTCCAGACGAGAAGAACCTGAAAAAGAAGGGGACAGGGTCCAGCCTACTCGGATATGTCCATATGATGCAGGTAGGCATTACCCACCCTCTTTGGGGAGAAGTTCCTGCAGGTCGATGAAAGAAGTCCAACTGGAGTCCAGGTGATGCAGGAAGATTTCTGGAGTCGCATATAAGCAGTCCCACGTCAGCTGCCAGACTGCAGAGGGGCCAGTGGTCAGCAGAACCATCAACAAGTACTGGCAAATGTCTGAAGAAGCTGCAGGGAAGTTTGCAGGATTTTGGGGACCAGCAAAGTCCTAGTGACTTGATACTTGGAGGGGAGTCAGGGTTGGCCCCAGCACGCATGAGTCAGCATAAATAGTTGGAGCCCCTCCCACCCATCCCCCTCACCCCCCTCCCCCACCCACCATGCAGACCCAGCAAGGCTGTTCAGGAAGAACTGAGGGATCCTCTAAGGAACCCTCCCCCATTGTACACAGTATCCTGCAAGTAACAATGGAATTGGTGTAGTTGCAGGTTTCCAACACATTTGATACCAAACATGCTTAGGTTCAGAGAAGCCATCATGTAGTTGGACCATTCGTGATGACCAGCATCCACTACACACCTTAAGAGGACTTCCCTGCACTTACGAAGCCCAGAGAATGCAGTCAAGGGTTTGTACGGGCACCTCTGCCCATACAGGGGTGCCCTCACACAGAGCTATGCACCTGGCCCTTCACTGAAGGACCTACCAGAGGGGTGACTTAGTGTCCAAGTGCAGTGACTGTGGTGATATATCTAAAGTAAAAGGTGCATGCACCGTTTTACACAGGCTGCAATGGCAGGCCTGCAAAGACAGTTTGCATGGACTCCCATGGGTGGCGTAATACAAGCTGCAGCCCATGGGAGACCTAGGGACCATATACTAGAGACTTACATGGGGGAACCAGTATGCCAA
This sequence comes from Pleurodeles waltl, assembly GCF_031143425.1. NCBI lineage: Eukaryota > Metazoa > Chordata > Amphibia > Caudata > Salamandridae > Pleurodeles > Pleurodeles waltl. The sequence continues at coordinate 421,384,227 of NC_090446.1, read as the reverse complement.
TTGGGGGTGCATTAAGTCAGGAACAACCAAATTTAGAGGAAGAGAGGACAGTCACTGGAGTCCTGGTTAGCAGGATCCCAGTGAACACAGTTAAAAACACACTGACAGCAGGCAAAACGTGGGGGTAACCATGTCAAAAAGAGGGTACTTTCCTACACGTTTCAAATCAAAGAACTTCGCAATCAGATAAGTAAACTTTTAAGAATGAATACTTTGCAGTTTCTGAAATAGAGCAATTTGCAGAGTTATTTTATGGTTAGAGTCTTGGTCAACGAATCTAGGGTCCCCATCCTCAGAGGAGCCCTTAAGTAACCCAGAATGGTGGTTGGACAGTCTGCAGTGACCCAACTATCAGAGGGTGTCAGGGCAGTCACCCACCTGGCCTAACCAGTCAGATGCTCTCAGGGGGCATATGCCTACCTTCCTTATTTCCAGTATGGCAGAATGAAGCAGCTACCTGGCAGAGCTCTGTAAATTGGGGGGGTGCAAACCAGTTTATGCAAGGAGGGCATCAAGTATGCCTTTCAAAGCAGGCAAATGGCGCTCAGATGCCACCCAGAGACATCCATTTTTTTTTTTAAGGTAGAGGTGGTCACATCTCGATCCTACAGGAAATCCTTTGTTCTGCCTTCCCTTTATCATGTAAGGCTTATCAGCATGAGGGCAGAACAGTGTCTAGGGCCGGCAGCAGCGAGGGCTGGCACGCAGATCCAGCAAAGTTGTACAGGCAGATCTGGGGGTCCTCTAAGGATCCCCCAGAGTACATGGAATCATGCAACTAACACTGGTGTTGGTGTAGTTGCATGATTCCAATGTGTTTGATACAAAACATGCCTAGGTTCGGTAAAGCCATTGTGTAACTACATAGACTACTCATGTTAACCAGTGTCCACTTCATAGCTTAAAAAGGCTTCCCCGCGCTTGCACTGCCCAGGGAATGGAGCCTGGGGTTTGTAGGTCACCTCTGCTCATACAGGGGTGCCCTCACACTATGGACCATGCACCCTGCCCTAGGGCTGAAGGGCCTACCACCGGGGTAACTCAGTTTCCAAGTGCAGAAACCGCGATATAAAGAAAGCCTTTTATCGAAAGTAAAAAGTGCATGCACCATTTCACACAGGCTGTAATGGAAGGCCTGCAGACAGTTTGCGTGGCCTCCTTTGGGTGACAATACATGCTGCAGCCCATGGGGGACCCCTGACGTACCAATGCCCTGGATACTTATGTACTAGGGACTTACATGGGTGCACCAGTATGCCAATTGTGGGGTGTAAAAGTTACCATACAACCAAATTTAGATGCGAGAACACAGACACTGGGGTCCTGATTAGCAGGATCCCAGTGTACTACAGTTTGAACAAACTGACACCAGGCAAAAATTGGGGGTAACTATGCTAGAATGATGCTAGTTTCCTACAGTGCCATGTTGTTGCTGTCCATCTGTTTTGCAGCCACCATCTCCAGCCTCTTCAGTGGGGGTCCTGTGGTTGATGAGTCCGCACTTGCATTCCCCATATGCAAGTTTAGTCCATACCCGAGTTGTAATACATATTTTCCACTCATGGTGCGACAGCCGTTGCAGAGGCCTTTTCTTTTCCAATAAGCTGGAAAACATGAGAAGGAACTGGTTCTGTGTTGGCTCAGTGTTTACAGTAAGAAACTGCACTCTGCCTGGTCTTCCACAGCTAAATTCCATGTGTGTCAGCTGTCTTCTTGACCAGTGTATTGTACATAATTAGGTCATCTGGTAGAGATTCTCTGGAGGGGTAGGGGTAAACTCTCGCTTCAGGAGAGTCTGTACCTTTGTGCTCTGCCATCCTTCCTCATCAGTATCTTGAAGGAACGTTGTCAAACTGACATTGCTCCTCCCAGTAGAGAATTTTTTTCTCCTCTTCCTCTCCTGGTTATGGTGGTGTAGAGTTTTCCAGGTCCACCACTTTGCCCTCAGGTTCCTTTTCTGCCTGTGGCTTTAGAGGGATGAGGAGACCCTTGAGTTTTGCCAAAATCCCTTTTTCTATTGATGGCCTCCATCTTGGCTTCGAGCCAGTGTCTCTCTCAACATTGAGGAGCACCTCTTCAGCACAGTGGTTTCATCTCAAGGCTCTCTTTCCCTTCCACACACCCAATCACTCTGACATAGAGGCTTGTTTTGAGGGGCATCCGTCAGCTTTTTTGCTTTAACCCATGGGGCACTTTGTACCTCTGCTTTACCTTGATCGCAGTTGGTTGTGGAGTCAGGGCAGCTTTTGTTTTCATCTCCAAATCTGTGTTCCGTTTACCTCACAGTTTAACTTTAACAGATTTTTCAGTCTCTGCCACACCTTTTCAATGGTGTCTTCCCCCGTGCAAACTCAGTATTCAGGGTTCTTCCCTTGAGGCCCAGGACCTCCAGGAATATTTGACTGCAAAATGGAGTAACTGACCACCTCTGGTTTTCTCTCGCTTAAGGTTGAGGTTTTTATTTCCAGTTTATCAATCTGTCGATTTTTTCCCCCCAAAATCTCAAAGAAAAAGATTTCTTTGAAAAATCCTCTGCGTATTTGCTCTGCTTCAAGACCCAATGGCAGAAAACAGAATATGATTATGGCGACCAAACAGAAGCTTCTAGAGCTGGCATCTGACATAGTGCTGAGAAGAACGAAAACACGAAATGGTGGCATGTGCTGCGCAAAAAAAAAAGGGGGGGGGGGGGGGGGGGGGGAGGTAGGTGTTTGCACAAGAATTCTGGACCGAACCACTAGAGGGCAGAATAATGCCCAGCATAGGAATCCAGAAAAGATTTAGTTTGCAAAAAAAATACTTTTCAGCTGGGGTCTGTCAGCCTGCAGGAAGCTCAGCAGCCCCACATAGTTAGATGCGTTAAAATACATCTTAGAAATTGAATGAAAATAACAAATGTTAAAGTGATAATATAGTCAGATAAAATGTCGGTTAGAATCTAAATTTTTTAAAACTACATTAGATGTACAGCGATAGATGTGCACACTGCCCAAGATGTGGGTGAAAGGGTATATCTTTCTTACATACAGAATGGAATGAGACTTAAAAATCACACCAATAAAGAGTGTCACCGCACTAATTCCGATATAGAAAGCAAGTAAGGACAATCCAGAGAGCTGCAAATATGGAAAGGAAAAAACACCAGGTTTTCAATTGCTTGCGAAATACCACAAAGGAGCACAAGATCGCTAAGTGTCCTGGCAAGGTGATCCACAATTTGGCAGCTGCTAGTGAGAAAGTGCAACTGGCCACCTGGCTTTACGAAATCTGGGAATAGTCACTTTCCTAAGGGAAGATGATCTGAGCTGTCTCAAGGATATACCAATGGAACGCTGTTCTCAGAGGCACCAGCACTTGATGGTGGACAGCCAAATGGACCACGCAGAGCGCCTTATATAGCACACACTTCCTTACTGGTAGCAGGTGGAGGGAGTGCATGCCTTCCTTTGCTTACAGATGAACAAGTTACTTACCTTCGGTAACGCCTTTTCTGGTGGATACACTAGCTACCTGTGGATTCCTCACTCATTGAATTTTCCCCATGCGCCAGCATCCGATGGAAATTTTCTCCTAGCTTCTGCACGTCGACGAGGATGTCACAATTGCCCAGCTCCCACGCGACGCCGTCTGACGTCATACAGGCAATAAGAGGTCCTCGTCGGCGTGCTGACGTCAGTACCAATATTTTTTTACGTGCCTTTGAGGCAAACAGGTAAATATCAATAAAATTTATCTGTTACGAACACAAATTAAATCTTATACCATAACATTTAATTTAATTAAATAGAAAAACATTTGTATAAATATGCATATAAATAATATATAAATAGACCATAAAAAAAATATATACATATAGAGCATACAAGCATGCATAACATCTGCACCAGTATAAACTATTCAATGACTTACAGGAGATCACCCAAGGAAATCTTGGTAAGACCAGACAGGCAACGGGAGGCGGGAGGGACCGCGAGGAATCCACAGGTAGCTAGTGTATACACCAGAAAAGGCGTTACCGAAGGTAAGTAACTTGTTCTTCTGATGGATACAACTACCTGTGGATTCCTCACTCATTGAATAGAGTCCCAAAGCAGTACCGCACTCGGTGGAGGGTGCCTGAATGGTCAAACCAAGAAATCCTGCAGCACCGACTGTGCAAAATGGCCACCCCCCTCACCTCCGAATCCAAGCAATAATGCTTCGCAAAAGTGTGAAGGGATGACCAAGTTGTGGCCTTGCAGATGTCAACCACAGGAACACCTCTAGCTAGAGCCGAAGAGGCAGATTTAGCTCTGGTAGAATGAGGTCTTATTCTATCAGGGGGTTCCTTCTTTGCCAGAGAGTAACACAGCTTAATGCAAAGAATGACCCACCTGGAGAGTGTTCTCTTGTGGACTGCCTTTCCTTTCCTCTTTCCCACGTACCCGATGAAGAGTTGATCTTCCAATCTGAACTCCTTTGTTCTGTCGACGAAGAAGCTCAGTGCTCTTCTTGGGTCCAAACGATGCAGTCTTTCTTCCTCTTTCGAAGGATGAGGTGGAGGATAAAAGAGGAGAGTGTAATAGACTGACCCATATGGAAGGGTGAAACAACCTTCAGCAAGAAAGCAGCCTTGGTCCTCAACACCGCCTTATCCCCATAAAAAGATGTGTACGGGGGCCTAACAGAAAGAGCCTGCAGCTCACTCACCCTTCTAGCCGAAGTAATAGCAACAAGGAAAACAGTCTTTAGAACCAATAGCCTTATGGGGCAAGAATGCATCAGCTCAAACAGTGAGCCCATAAAAATTTTTAGAACTAGGTTCAAATCCCACTGAGGCATAATGAAAGGAGTGGGAGGATATCTATTAGTCAGGCCCTTTATGAACCTCAAAACTAATGGAGATTTAAATAAAGAGGGTTGGTTAGGCAGACACAAAGGCTGACAGAGCCGACAAGTAGCCCTTAACTGTCGCAACTGCACAACCCCTCTGTGCCAAGGACAACGCAAAAGACAAACTATCCGATAAGTGGGCACATAAGGGATCAATTTGCTTCTCTCCACACCAATTCACAAATTTAGCCCACCTGCTAGCCTAGATAGATTTAGTGGAGTGTCGCCTGGCCGATAAACACCCACCAACTCGGGTGGGAGAGAAAAGGAACTCAGGTTGCCCTGTTCAATCTATAGGCATGAAGGTGCAGGCTCTGGAGGTGGGGGTGTAAAACCTGCCCCTGAGATTGTGAGAGGAGGTCTGCCCTGTGAGGGAGATGGAGCGGGGGGCACAGAGAGAGTTGGAGAAGATCTGAATACCACACCCTCCTTGGCCAATCCGGAGCTATTAAGATGACTTGGACCTGGGGGGGGCGGGCGGGCGTAAAGCAACTGGTCGCACCAGGACATCTGAAACGCATCCCCCAACGTTCCTTGCACCGGATACTGGAGGCTGCAGAACAATGGGCAGTGCACGTTCTCCAGAGTGGCAAAAAGATCTACCCGAGGGAATCCCCACAACTGGAAGATGTACAGGGTTAGATTTGGATTAAGACGCAACTCGTGATCGGTCGAGAAGTGCCAACTGAGACAGTCCGCACGCACAAGACTCCGGCCAGATGGTTTGCTACCAAGCAAATCCGATGGTCCCTTGCCCAGGACCATAGCAGAAGAGCTTCTCTGCAGAGAAGGTACGACCCTACTCCTCCCTGCTTGTTGATGTACCACATCGCAGTAGTGTTTTCCGTCAGGACCAGAACTGACTGACCACCAAGGGAGAAGGCCTTGAGAGCCAGACGTATCGCCCGCAATTCCAACAGATTTATGTGAAACATCTGTTCCACTGGAGACCAATGACCTTTGACCTCCAGGTCCCCCCAGATGAGCTCCCCACCCTAGAGAGGAAGCATCCGTTATCACTGTGGCCACTGGAGGAGGCAGCAAAAACGTCCTTCCTTGGGAAAGGTTGATGTCCGCAGCCCACCATCGAAGATCCGCTGCAGCGTCTCTGGAAGTCTTTACCGATCCCTCGAGATCCCCTTTGTGCTGAGACCACTGCTTTCGGAGGCACCACTGAAGAGCCCTCATGTGCCAGCGTGCATGAGTGACCCACAGAATGCAAGAAGCAAACAGACCGAGCAGACGAAGGACCTTGAGGACTGGAAAGACCGCTCCACTTTGAAACATTGGAACCAATGCCTGAATGTCCTGAATCCTCTGGGGCGGAGGAAAGGCCCGATTCAATGTTGTGTCCAGTACCGCCCCTATGAACAGGAGACGTTGAGGGCTCCAGGTGAGATTTGGGCACGTTCACCGAAAAGCCCAGATCGAACAACAACTGGGTTGTCGACTGCAGGTGACAGCACGAGCCCCGGAGACTCTGCTTTGATCAACCAATCATCTAGGTAAGGAAATACCGCTATCCCCTTCCTTCCGAGCTCTGCTGCAACCACCGCCATCACCTTCGTGAAGACTCAAGGTGCTGTAGTAAGATCAAACGGAAGGACCGCAAACATAGCTTTGCGATCCCACCACAAACCGGAGATACTTCCTGTGCGACTTGAGTATCGGGATATGAAAGTAAGCATCCTGCAAGTTGACAGACACCATCCAATCTCCTTCGTTCAACGCCAAAAGCACTTGTGCTAGGGTCAGCATCTTGAACTTTTCCTGTTTGAGGAACCAATTCAAAATCCTCAGGTCCAGGATTGGTCTCAACCGACCATCCTTCTTGGGGATCAGGAAATATCTTAAAACAACCCTGACCCCTCTCCTGCTCTGGAACCAACTCCACTGCACCCTTTGAAAGGAGGACTAGAACCTCCTATTCTAGTAACAGGAGATGTTCTTCCTAACAGAAGGAGGGATGGGGGCGGAAACTCCCGAAAGGGAAGGGCATAGCCTTTCCCCACAACACTGGTGACCCAGGAGTCCGATGTTATTTCCTCCCACATGTGGAGAAAGTACATTAACCTCCCCCCTACAGGAGTGGTATGCAAAGGAATTGGTGGATGACTAAGGCTGCTTTCCATGCTGCACCCCTCCAGAGGAAGGGGAAGAGGCAGAGTGTTGCTGGGTGGCCCCTCTGGTTCGAACCCTACCCCTCCTCCTGTACAATCTATAGGGGAGGGCAGTGGTGGCTTGCTGTTGAAACCTGCCCCGAAAGGAGGAGCCGCGACCAAACCCCCTAAATCTTAGGAACAATCGTGAAGAAACAGAAGAGGAGGCCTGCAAGCCCAAAGATTTTCTGTGGCTCTACTTTCTTTAAACCTTTCAAGGGCAGAGTCCGCCTTTGACCCAAAAAGTTTATCATCAAAGGGTAGATCCAGCAGGGCTGATTGAACATCTGGTGAAAAACGTGAAGAACGAAGCCAGGCCTGTCTCCTCGTAGCGACAGTGGTGCCCATAGCCCTGGCCATAGAATCAGTTGTGTCCAGCCCTGACTGGATTACTTGGGTCGCCGCAGCCTGAGCATCCGACACAAGGCCCAACACCTCCTGAGGCAATTCAGAATGAGATGACTTCACCTCCTCCATAAGGGCGTAGATGGATCTGCCCAAGATACATGTGGCATTCGTGGACTTAAGGGCCATACTACAAGAAGAGAATGTCTTTTTTGAAGACTGATCCATCTTTAGAGTCTCTGTCCGAAGGCACAGCCGGAAAGGAACCTGGAGCAGTACGTGATTAACATGAAGCTTGCACAACCAAGCTTTCTGGAGTTGGGTGCCTCGACAAAAAGCCTAGATCCGCAGGAGCCACACAATATCTGCGTGCTACTGTCCTGTTAACAGCCGTAGATGTAACTGGCTTTTTCCAAATCTCCATAATTGGATCAAGGAGAGCCTCATTAAAAGGCAAAAGAGGCTCTGCAATAGCCGAGGCCGGATGTAGTACCTCCGTCAAAATGTTGGGTTTCGCCTCAGCCACTGGGAGGGGAAGGTCTAAAATGTCAGCTGCTTTCCTTAAAACAGTAGAAAGAAGCAGCTTCCTCTGTATATTCCCCAGGAGATGCCAAATCCCACTCCGGGGAAGTGTCCAAGACACTTGCAGTGTCCAAACCCTGAAGATCTGCAAGAGGCTCCTCAATCTCACCCTCTTCCAAGGACTGCTTATTATACTCCTGTTCCTCAAGGAGGCGAAGAGCTAGCCTCATAGAATGAAGCCTCGCCTCGATCCTTTGCGTCGACAAGGCGCGCGCTGACGCCGATCCTGTGATCCATCCGATGCCGGATCCATCGGCGCTGTGGGCTTTTTCGGCACCGACCGAGGCAGAGGATGAGATGGCGAAGAACTCTCCGGCGCCGGGACAGCAGTCCTCATCGGAGTCACAGGTCTTGTAGGCGACGCCAAAGGAACCGGCGCCGAGCCAGCAACTCCCATTGGAAGGAAGGGTATGAAAGGTGCCGACCGTAAAGGAGCCGGAGCACCCATATTAAAGGCCAATGGCTCCGAAGGACCCGCCGGACCACCACCTAGAGCCATCTGTTGAAAAATGGCAAGCATCGTATTAAGAAATGCAGAACTATCAGCACCTGGCGGCGGGAATGATTGATATTGCGGAGCCTTTGCCAGAGGCGATAACGGCGCCGGCCCCGGCATCTCTGATGCAGGTGAAAACTCTGGATCCTGTTGTGGTACGACCTCGAAGACAGACAGCGGAGAAGTCGGAGAAGCGGGAGGCGTCTGCGGCTGAGGAGTGATGGTGGGACTAACCTCCCATGTCTTACGGCGCAAAACCGAAGCTGACCTCGAACATGAACGATCTACTCGAACGGCGTCTAGAATCACGACGGCGCCGGGAGTCACGGTGACGTCTGAGATTTCGGTGATGACGATCTGCGCCCGTGCCGCTTCTCTTTCTTTTTGGACTTCAGCAAAAACAGCTTAGCCTCCTATTCCTTCAACGCCTTAGGATTCATGCGTTGACAGGATTCACATTTCTCCACTTCATGGTCGGAGCTCAGACACCACAAGCAATCCACATGTGGGTCTGTCACCGACATCTTGCCTCCGCACTCTCTACAAGGCTTAAAGCCCGACTTTCGCTGTGACATCTTGAAAGATATAGTAACTAACTACGCAGCAGAAACAGTTGCTCCCTCGAAGAATAACCGTCGCTCGAAGGCATGGAAAAAAGGGAACGGACATCAGCACGCCGAAGACCTCTTATTGCCTGTATGACGTCAGACGGCGTCGCGTGGGACCCGGGCAATTGTGACATCCTCGTTAACGTGCAGAAGCTTGGAGAAAATTTCCGTTGGATGCTGGCGCATGGGGAAAATTCAATGAATGAGGAATCAATGAGTGAGGAATCCACAGGTAGTTGTATCTATCAGAAATTTCTGTACATTCCGTGCTAGGTAGGCATTCTGAATGACCTGCAGTGGGTTAACATGGATAAGACCTTGCTTAAGTTCTAAAGCGTTGCAAAAGCTTAGGTGCAATGTGATTACTGCGATGACCGCTGCTGCTCTGAGTTCAGATGGAATAAGTGGAAGGATCTTTTTCAAAATTTTGATCATGAAAAAAAGGAACTCACAGTCCTACTATCCTAGGTGTCCAAGGTGAGACTGATGATAAAAATAACCCCTACGTTTTTGGCAGAAACAACTGGTGTAGGTAAAGGACCACAGGTCTCAAAACACAGTAAATGCTGTGCCCCAAAAACAAATCTCAGTCGTGGCAGCATTCAATTTTAAGCAATTCTCCTTCATTTAGGTACTGATGTCAATCATACAGAGTTTGAACTTATCAGCTACAAGATCATGATATGGGAACGATGATGTGGGTATTGTCCACACGGGACAGTGCCTGAAAGCCAAATGACCGCACAAGTTCAGCAAGAGGGGCAACATATAGGTTGAATAGAGTGGGGCTGAGGGAGAATACCTGTGGAACCCCACAAGGGAGATGGAACGCCTCGGCCCTAAAATTACTTCAGCTGACTACCAGGAGGTCCAAAGCAGTGCCCCTCAGCCCTGCTTGATACAATACTTGCACCGAGCAGGATGGGGATATTGTGCCAAATGACGCAGACAGATCCAGCAGTACCAAGATAGCAGTGCTTCCTTGTTCAACTTAGCAACAAATGGAATCTGCAGCGGTGACCAGTGGCAACTCTGTTGTGACCACTTCTGAACCTGTTCTGTGAGGGATCCAAGTGTTCCTGGGCAGTACTAAACTAATCCGGTTCATGGTTGATATATTTTTCAAGGATTTTTGCTGGTGCAGGCAGCAGAGACAATGGGTGAAGGTTTTGAGGTCCTTAGGGTCCCCATCAGTTTTTTTTTTTTTTAGGGAAATTACTACTGCCTCCTTCTAAAGTTGGGGAAACACTACCATTGTTGATATTGGATTGAAGACATTTACCAATGGCAATCTGATCCTGGGCAAGGTGTAAAAGTCTAGGAGGACAGGGGTCATCAGGCGAATCCTATTTCATGGGCATGACAAATGTTTTTAACTTTCAAGGGCAAGATGGAAGGGAAAGCCGACTTAGCAGAGGACTGCTGATCAGTAGGATCCTCAGCATCAAACGTGAAAGTAAGCCTATCCACACTGATGCTAAAGTTGGAAGAGATCTTTTAAGATCTTCTGTAAAGTAGACTGCAACATTGTTGCAGAAACTGGGAGCTCTCCCATGACTGCTGGACCGGAGGAGTAGAGAGCTCTTTAACCACCTTGAAAAGTTTGTTAGGGTAATACTGAAACCTTATTTTGTTAACAAAGGAAAAAGGATTTGCCAGCAACAACAGCACGCTCACACATAAGTATCAATTATTTATGTTTACCTTTTTTCATCTGGTGTAGAATTAGCCTGCCATTTCCTTTTTTGTCTCAGACACAGTCATCTGAGGCCTTTCAATTCATATGAAAACCAAAGTGTGGACAATTTTGCTCCATAGCAGATCTTAGTTTTAATCAGAGCAACCTGGTCAATTGTAGCCATCATCCAAGCATTATCATCTGAGGCAGGTTCCTGTGAGCAATTATTTTTCACTAAAGCCTTTCTAAACGCGGATTCCATATCTCTGGAGGAGATTTTGCTCCATCTCCTGTAGGATATGGGTTTACACTGCCCCTGTTCTGCTCCCTTCCACAGTACAGCTTTTTTTTGGTGATCAGCCCAACTTAAAGGAAGAATATCTCTAGCAACCAAGGCCAAGTGGTTAGTGGCATGGACCTGTCCTAGAGCAGGCCTTGAGAAATCAAAAATATCACTAGACCTGCAGGTCGAGTAGCTTGAATAATCTACTCAACCTGAATGTAATGTAATTGACCCAGAAACAGTCTCTCATTGTGTGATCGCAGGCAAATATTTTATGTTACATTCGCCTTTTTCTTCATTCACATGAGTGCACCTTCAAATATGTGAGCTCAGCATTTCTGCTGTAAAAAAGAAAAAACCCTCTTTTGTTTGATTAAATACACTAAACGTTTGCTCCATGTATAATAAAGCTAGCCCACAGTACACATGATCCATGCATGACTTGCCTGTTAGTTTATTAATAGCTTTGCCATCATGGCAGGAGTGTTTCTCAGTTTATGTTTAAACACTCACTTTTAATAAATATATTACTAAAGCATGATGTGGTAGCGCACTCATTTACAGACAGTAAATTTCCAAGAGATGTCCAAAAACCTTCCCACTAACTTGAAGCTTTACAGATAAAACTATATAGTGTATTAATAATCTGTGAAAATTGGGTTTCCGAAAACATTTATCATTTGCACATCAAGGGTTGTGACTTTCCCATTCTATTAAAATATTTTTTCATCACACAGAAGTAGAATAAATGGCCTTTCACAGCTACTGAAATATATTCTGAAATGTTTGTAAAGTGGAGTTGGTTATATAAATGTGTGTTAAGCAAAACCGGATACCAAAAGCCTTTCATTTCACATAGGTCGACAGTTCACCTTACAAAATCCTGGAACGCTGCAGTCACAAGGAAAAGTATTACCATTGCAAGAAGACAAACTGACCTTTGACCTCGGTCTCTGAATACAGAGCAAATGTGAGGAGAATAAGATTTAAAGTAATCTTAATTGCCAATTCAGTATTTGAATAAACAGAACAACCTGTTCTTTGTCCACTGGCCAGAAGGGTTGAATGGAATCTAAAAATAGCTCAACCTCATAAAATAAAACTCACCAATGCAAGAGGCCGAGAAGATTTTTTAAGCCCCGCAGAGTGCATGCCTACTGGTCACCAGTGGCCAAGCAGTTGCAGGGAGTGACAGCAATAGCAATGAAGAGGACACCTCAGGTGTGCTTACTGGGCATTGTTGAACGACCAGGAAGGGATACAATGCAATGGAAGTTCCTTCAACTGGCATTAGTATTGGCCAAGAGAACTGTGGCCACATGATGACATAGTACAAGAGCCCCTTCGATCACACTATGGTATAAAGATATCACTGAATGGGGACTTGCAGAGGAGAAGCATAAAACTTAAAAGAAGTTTGGCCCACATTGCTGGAGGATATGCAGATGGGGACGAATGAGGGTAGAGAGCAAGGGTTGCTCTCTTAAGGTACTGAAGGTTCTGACATACAGAGGTTGCAGTCCGAGGACTATTGTGGGGGAAATTCTGAGGAATCTTTGGGGAGTGGACAGGTGGGGAGATGGGCCTGAATTGCATTTTCTCTGTAGCTCTAATGTACACAAGGTTGTCAACGAACTATGCAAATGCTGGAGCTCTTGCCGGGGGAGGGGGTGAGACTGAGTGGTGGAATGGGAAGTTTGAGACCCTACAGCTATAATGGAACTGGTAATGAAGCATACAAATAAACTGTAACATTATTTAATTGCTAAATTTTTTTGAATTGGTTGCACTGGAATTGTGTAGTTGAGCTTTGTTGCTCTATGTAACCATGGCAAAAGGCTCACTATGGAAAGTTACTAGTAAAAAGATTTGTTTTTTTAAACAAATATTTTAAGCTTAAAACAAAACCACTCATAGCCAAGCTTAAACTCTAGGCTTAGGTCTCCGTAAGACTTTCCAGTGCTAAAGCGAAAGTCCAGGCAAAGTACCACAGTGACGGGTTACCAATAGTTGGATAGAATCCAGGAAACCAATTAGTGGCTGAACACAATACTTTAAGCTGATGAAGCATGCCTGCTTCCTACTTAATTATTACTTGTGCGTGGTGCTGCACTGTTTGTGTTGTATGGTGGGATAAAGAGCTTAGGTGGAAGACTCAATCCAGTCCCAACAGAACAATGTGCAAGCCTGGGATGCACACAGACATTTGATTTAATTTTTATTTTTTAAAATTTTACTAGGTTGTGTGCACGCGCTTACAAAAATGTCGATTTATAATTAAAAAAAAAAAATTGAAAAAGAAAAAGAAAAAACTTCAAGGGGGCTTAGAAACCTCCCTCTCACTTACCTGAACTTACCTGAACTTACCACTAGCTTGGCCCAACATCACTCTAATTTACCTGCTTCTGATTGGCAAGTACTTAGTCTGCTTCACTTGCTGCTCTATTCTGTGTAGTCCATGCATTGTTGCCTCGTGACCAAGTATTCCTTCCGGTCGCTTTTCATTAGATACTGGCCAGTGTCCTTCCTCTGGCTATGGCTATGACCCTTAATAAAATTCATTTTTCTCCGCCAAATGCAGTCTTCTTTCTTCGCTTCCTCTGGCTACGATGCTGAAGGTACTTCTTTTTTTCTTTCTGCATGCTGCCTTCTTTCTTCGCTGCCATCTTCTTTCTTCTGCGCAGCATGCCTACCATACTTTGTTCATATTATGGGGTGGGCCTTTCTACAAGAGAACTGTGGGCCTTATAACAAGGCTTCATATACTTTGGAAGACATAGAAATGTGGATGGGCTAGGGAATTGAGGGATTTGGCAGTTAACCGATCTACTTCGGATCTACTAGTGGCCTGAACAACCCCATCGACAAGATATTTTGTCCTGGTGCTTCTCAAACTCCTCGGGGGCTTGGCTGACAACTAAACAATATCATTGACTCCCACTCCATAAATTACGAAATCTCCCTCTCTATAAGACCTCGGAACTCTGGAGAAAACAAATTTCCGTTTATTTCCTCGAAAATAGCATAAAACAGTTCTGGAAAAGAAAACATTTGCTGTTCCTGCTGCTGATCTGGGGAAGGGACAAAATGCACCAGAAGCACAAAAAGGTAGCGGACCAAAAAAATAAAAAATAAAAATCACAACCATGAAGGCATTGAAAACCTTGTAGAAGTTTCTGCTGGTCAAATAAAAACACCAACTGAAGCCAATACCAATCAGAAGACAACAATAACCAGTATGCAAACTAAGATGTACTATAGCGGTTTATTAGATGCCCAGAAAACCATATGCAACCAAATGTGTCCGGAAGAAACCTAAGCTAAATGATTAACTGGGGTAAACAGAAAACATGCTGCCACTTTCTCAACGTTTACGCACACTAGGGAGGCTTGCAAGCACAAGTAGGGGCACGTTATAACCTCATGACACCATCCATGCATAACGCACTCTTGGTTCGCCTTGACTGTTTTCTACACTATTCAGTCTTGTTTTTACGCAGCACAGACCTGCTTTCCAAAGGTACCTCATTGGGTCCGTTTCCTGAGAACAGTTTCTTTGCTGACCTTTTTGTTTTGGGATCCTAATACCATCAGGCATGGGCTTATCAGCCACACACACTGGCACGCACTCCATTTGGAATTCTTTAACAGCTTCCAGCAACGGTGGAACAGCCGGAGCCTATGCACCAGGCATTCGTAAAACATACTGCACACCATGAGAAGGGTCCTATCGCGCATGTGTAGACCTCTTTCAAATGATGACCCTTCCATAAGCAGAACACAACTGTCTTGGTTTATACTTGGCATGACTGTCCTGTTCATGTCCATCTCAAGCATTCCCACAACTCTCCTGGATATGTCCGCGGACTAGGGAAATGTCATTCCAGGGACGGAGGGGAAAAAATGGGTCACAGCCTACCAAGCATGAGACTATTTGGATCAGCCGCCCATGGGCAACTACATGCTGGAAGGGGACAGCACACGCATTGGCAAACCCAATAAGTTTTGCCTTTGTTTTTTCTATTTTATTATCTAACTGGATTATAAAGTATTAGAAAAAAGTTCTTTATTTTAAATCTGATAAACCATTAATAGTTTTATGTTGACTTAATAAACAACAATCACAACAAAACCAACTTAACAGTTACCAAATATAAAACTAACATTATAAACTTTTTCTGCTATTTATATTCCAGTTAGTAAGATAGAATGCAAAAGAAAAAACAAAACAAAGGTGAAACCTATTGGCTTTGCCAAAGCTTGTTTATGGTTATGGTACCCGCACTAAGAAACAAGCAGGCCAGAAGTAGCTCAGTCAGCTTAGTTGTGCTAGTCAAGTGCCACCTTGAATTCTGTACAAACTGGATCTGACTAAGAACATAATTTTCAGAGCTGACACCTAACGGGGCACAAAGAAATGCATACAAAGGCTGGCCAAGGAACTGTGTTCACGGTTTGAATTTAACATCGTGCCCTGGCTGATGGTAATCTGCCAATGGGAACAGGGAATATGCGGCTGAGGCAACAGACTAAAATCAGAAATAGCTACTGTAAAGAAATGGCTCCCTGTTGCAGTTACCCCCCACTTTTTGCCTGATACTGATGCTGGCTTGACTGAGAAGAGTGCTGGGACCCTGCTAACCAGGCCCCAGCACCAGTGTTCCTTCACCTAAAATGTACCATTGTATCCACAATTGGCACACCCTGGCATTCAGATAAGTCCCTTGTAACTGGTACTTCTAGTACCAAGGGCCCTGATGCCAAGGAAGGTCTCTAAGGGCTGCAGCATGTCTTATGCCACCCTAGAGACCCCTCACTCAGCACAGACACACTGCTTACAAGCCTGTGTGTGCTAGTGAGAACAAAATGAGTAAGTCGACATGGCACTCCCCTCAGGGTGCCATGCCAGCCTCTCACTGCCTATGCAGTATAGGTAAGACACCCCTCTAGCAGGCCTTACAGCCCTAAGGCAGGGTGCACTATACCATAGGTGAGGGTACCAGTGCATGAGCATGGTACCCCTACAGTGTCTAAACAAAACCTTAGACATTGTAAGTGCAGGGTAGCCATAAGAGTATATGGTCTGGGAGTCTGTCAAACACGAACTCCACAGCACCATAATGGCTACACTGAAAACTGGGAAGTTTGGTATCAAACTTCTCAGCACAATAAATGCACACTGATGCCAGTGTACATTTTATTGTAAAATACACCACAGAGGGCACCTTAGAGGTGCCCCCTAAAACTTAACCGACTATCTGTGTAGGCTGACTAGTTCCAGCAGCCTGCCACACTAGAGACATGTTGCTGGCCCCATGGGGAGAGTGCCTTTGTCACTCTGAGGCCAGTAACAAAGCCTGCACTGGGTGGAGATGCTAACACCTCCCCCAGGCAGGAATTGTCACACCTGGCGGTGAGCCTCAAAGGCTCACCTCCTTTGTGCCAACCCAGCAGGACACTCCAGCTAGTGGAGTTGCCCGCCCCCTCCGGCCAGGCCCCACTTTTGGCGGCAAGGCCGGAGAAGATAATGAGAAAAACAAGGAGGAGTCACTGACCAGTCAGGACAGCCCCTAAGGTGTCCTGAGCTGAGGTGACTCTAACTTTTAGAAATCCTCCATCTTGCAGATGGAGGATTCCCCCAATAGGGTTAGGATTGTGACACCCTCCCCTTGGGAGGAGGCACAAAGAGGGTGTACCCACCCTCAGGGCTAGTAGCCATTGGCTACTAACCCCCAGACCTAAACACGCCCTTAAATTTAGTATTTAAGGGCTACCCTGAACCCTAGAAAATTAGATTCCTGCAACTACAAGAAGAAGGACTGCCTAGCTGAAAACCCCTGCAGAGGAAGACCAGAAGACGACAACTGCCTTGGCTCCAGAAACTCACCGGCCTGTCTCCTGCCTTCCAAAGATCCTGCTCCAGCGACGCCTTCCAAAGGGACCAGCGACCTCGACATCCTCTGAGGACTGCCCCTGCTTCGAAAAGACAAGAAACTCCCGAGGACAGCGGACCTGCTCCAAGAAAAGCTGCAACTTTGTTTCCAGCAACTTTAAAGAACCCTGCAAGCTCCCCGCAAGAAGCGTGAGACTTGCAACACTGCACCCGGCGACCCCGACTCGGCTGGTGGCGATCCAACACCTCAGGAGGGACCCCAGGACTACTCTGATACTGTGAGTACCAAAACCTGTCCCCCCTGAGCTCCCACAGCGCCGCCTGCAGAGGGAATCCCGAGGCTTCCCCTGACCGCGACTCTTTGAACCTAAAGTCCCGACGCCTGGGAGAGACCCTGCACCCGCAGCCCCCAGGACCTGAAGGACCGGACTTTCACTGGAGAAGTGACCCCCAGGAGTCCCTCTCCCTTGCCCAAGTGGAGGTTTCCCCGAGGAATCCCCCCCTTGCCTGCCTGCAGCGCTGAAGAGATCCCGAGATCTCTCATAGACTAACATTGCGAACCCGACGCTGGTTTCTACACTGCACCCGGCCGCCCCCGCGCCGCTGAGGGTGAAATTTCTGTGTGGGCTTGTGTCCCCCCCGGTGCCCTACAAAACCCCCCTGGTCTGCCCTCCGAAGACGCGGGTACTTACCTGCAAGCAGACCGGAACCGGGGCACCCCCTTCTCTCCATTCTAGCCTATGTGTTTTGGGCACCACTTTGAACTCTGCACCTGACCGGCCCTGAACTGCTGGTGTGGTGACTTTGGGGTTGCTCTGAACCCCCAACGGTGGGCTACCTTGGACCAAGAACTGAGCCCTGTAAGTGTCTTACTTACCTGGTTAACCTAACAAATACTTACCTCCCCTAGGAACTGTGAAAATTGCACTAAGTGTCCACTTTTAAAACAGCTATTTGTCAATAACTTGAAAAGTATACATGCAATTTTGATGATTTGAAGTTCCTAAAGTACTTACCTGCAATACCTTTCGAATGAGATATTACATGTAGAATTTGAACCTGTGGTTCTTAAAATAAACTAAGAAAAGATATTTTTCTATATAAAAACCTATTGGCTGGATTTGTCTCTGAGTGTGTGTACCTCATTTATTGTCTATGTGTATGTACAACAAATGCTTAACACTACTCCTTGGATAAGCCTACTGCTCGACCACACTACCACAAAATAGAGCATTAGTATTATCTCTTTTTGCCACTATCTTACCTCTAAGGGGAACCCTTGGACTCTGTGCATACTATTCCTTACTTTGAAATAGTGCATACAGAGCCAACTTCCTACAGCTACCATTTGATGATTTCAGCGCAGGCTTTGCTGCATGAGCACACACTGCAAACAGCCAATCAAAACACTTTGTTGGTCCTGAATTTTTAAATTTAGCTTCACCAGCAGTCTTGCTTCACATTCTGAGAGCCAAAGTATTGAGGCATTAACTTAGTGCTGCAATTTAAGCAGCTTGGCTCACTTGCCAGACAGGGCCAGGGCATCTGAAGTCTCTAGACCACCCAATACAAAAAGAAAAAAAAGATTGCAACAGCGAATGGATTTTTCAGAGATCTGTTACCATACCATCTATGCTATACAACAGGCCATATCATACAATAATGTACAATGACAAGCCATAATATACAATGCAGATCACCCTCTGTTGTGCAACGTGGCTTAAAAAAAAAATAAAAACCTAATAAAGTCAACAGATTTTCAAGTTGCTGCCATGTGTACAGATAGAGATTTAAAATCTTCTTGTAGTCATTCCTACACATCTGAGACCACAGGGGCATTTAACTAAATACACCACATACTCAGTACTACAGGTAGCGTACGAGCTGAGAACCCAAGGAGAATTTAGGAAAAGTGTGAAGATGCCAAACACTACAATTACCACATGGATCTGAATGAATTGCTGTAGGAAAGTACCATCTTGCTGGCATGTTACCCCCATATTTCACTCTATATATATTGTTTTAATCTATGTGTCACTTGGACCCTGCCAGGCAGGGCCCCAGTGCTCATAGTATGTGCCATGTATGTGTCCCCTGTGTGATGCTTTACTGTCTCACTGAGGCTCTGCTAACCAGAAACCTCAGTGGTTATGCTCTCTCTGCTTTCCACATTTGTCACTAACAGGCTAGTGATTAAATTTACCAATTCACATTGGCATACTGGTACACCCATATAATTCCCTTGTATATGGTACTGAGGTACCCAGGTTATTGGGGTTCCAGGAGATCCCTATGGGCTGCAGCATTTCTTTTGCCACCCATAGGGAGCTCTGACAATTCTTACACAGGCCTGCCAGTGCAGCCTGAGTGAAATAACGTCCACGTTATTTCACAGCCATTTACCACTGCACTTAAGTAACTTATAAGTCACCTATTTGTTTAACCTTCACCTGGTGAAGGTTGGGTGCAAAGTTACTTAGTGTGTGGGCACCCTGGAACTAGCCAAGGTGCCCCCACATCGTTCAGGGGAAATTCCCCGGACTTTGTGAGTGCGGGGACACCATTACATGCGTGCACTACATATAGGTCAATACCTATATGTAGCTTCACAATGGTAACACCGAACATGGCCATGTAACATGTCTAAGATCATGGAATTGTCACCTCAATACCATTCTGGTATTGGGGGGGGACAATTCCATGATCCCCCGGGTCTCTAGCACAGTACCTGGGTACTGCCAAACTGCCTTTCCGGGGTCTCCACTGCAGCTGATGCTGCCAACCCCTCAGACAGGTTTCTGCCTTTCTGGGGTCCAGGCAGCCCTGGCCCAGGAAGGCAGAACAAAGGACTTACCCTCTCTCAGTGGGTTACACCCTCTCCCTTTGGAAATAGGTGTGATGGCTGGGGAGGAGTAACCTCCCCCAGCCTCTGGAAATGCTTTGATGGGCACAGATGGTGCCCATCTCGGCATAAGCCAGTCTACACCGGTTCAGTGATCCCCAGCCCTGCTCTGGGGATAAACAGGACAAAGGAAAGGGGATTGACCACTCCCCTGACCTGCACCTCCCAGGGGAGGTGCCCAGAGCTCCTCCAGTGTGTCCCAGACCTCTGCCATCTTGAAAACAGAGGTGTTGGGGGCACACTGAACTGCTCTGAGTGGCCAGTGCCAGTAGGTGATGTCAGAGGCTCCTTCGGATAGGATCTTACCTCTCTTGGTAGCCAAGCCTCCTTCCTTGGTAGACAAACCTCCTTTTCTGGCTATTTAGGGTCTCTGCTTTGGGGAATTCTTCAGATAACGAATGCAAGAGTTCACCAGAGTTACTCTGCATCTCCTTCTACCAAAGGATCGACCGCTGACTGCTCAGGACTCCTGCAAAACCGCAACAAAGTAGCCAGACTACTACCAGCAACATTGTAGCGCCTCATCCTGCCAGCTTTCTTGACTGTTTCCTGGTGGTGCATGCTCTGGGGGTAGCCTGCCTTCACCCTGCACCAGAAGCTCCGAAGAAATCTCCCGTGGGTCGACGGAATCTTCCCCCTGCAACCGCAGGCAACAAAAGACTGCATCACTGGTCCTCTGGGTCCCCTCTCATCCTGACGAGCATGGTCCCTGGAACTCAGCAACTCTGTCCATGTGACTCCCACAGTCCAGTGACTCATCAGTCCAAGTTTGGTGGATGTAAGTCCTTGTCTCCCCAAGCTAGACTGCATTGCTGGGTACCGCGTGATTTGCAGCTGCTCCGGCTCCTGTGCACTCTTCCAGGATTTCCTTCGTGTACAGCCAAGCTTGGGTCCCCGGCACTCCTTCCTGCAGTGCACAACCTTCTGAGTTGTCCTCCGGCATTTTGGGACTCCCTTTTGTGACTTTGCGTTGACTCCTGTTCACTTTCCTTCCAAGTGCCTGTTCAGGTACTTTTGCGGGTGCTGCCTGATTCTGTGAGGGCTCCCTGAGTTGCTGGGTGCCCCCTCTGTCTCCTAATCCAAGTGGCGACATCCTGGTCCCTCCTGGGCCACAGCACCACTCAAAAACCTCTACCACGACCCTTGCAGCTAGCAAGGCTTGTTTGTGGTCTTTCTGCGTGGGAACACCTCTGCAAGGTTCATCGTGATGTGGGACATCCATCCTCCAAAGGAGAAGTTCCTAGTCCTCCTCTTTCTTGCAGAACTCCAAGCTTCTTCCAACCGGTGGCAGCTTCCTTGCACCCTCAGCTGGCATTTCCTGGGCTCCTGCCCACTCTGGACAATGTCGCGAATATTGGACTTGGTCCCTTTGTCTTACAGGTACTCCGGTCCGGAAATCCACTATTGCATTGCTGGTGTTTGTTCTTCCTGCAGAATCCCCCTATGACGACTTCTGTGCTCTCTGGGGGTAGTAGGTGCACTTTACACCTACCTTTCAGGGTCTTGGGGTGGGCTATTTTTCTAACCCTCACTGTTTTCTTACAGTCCCAGCGACCTTCTACAAGCTCACATAGGTCTGGGGTCCATTTGTGGTTCACATTCCACTTTTGGAGTATATGGTTTGTGTTGCTCCTATAGTTATCTGTTCCTATTGAAATCTGTTGTAATTCTACACTGTTTGCATTACTTTTCTTGCTATTACTTACCTAAGTTTGGTTTGTGTACATATATCTTGTGTATATAACTTATCCTCATACTGAGGGTACTAACTGAGATACTTTTGGCATATTGTCATAAAAATAAAGTACCTTTATTTATAGTACTTCTGTGTATTGTGTTTTCTTATGAAATTGTGCATATGACACCAGTGGTATAGTAGGAGCTTTACATGTCTCCTAGTTCAGCCTAAGCTGCTTTGCCATAGCTACCTTCTATCAGTCTAAGCTGCTAGAAACACCTCTTCTACACTAATAAGGGATAACTGGACCTGGCACAAGGTACAAGTACGTCTGGTACCCACTACAAGCCAGGCCAGCCTCCTACAATAGCTATTTTGTATTATGCAAACAACTGCATAAAAAGGAAGCACCACGTTGCTATGAGCCACAGGTAGTGGCTTTTACCAGGCAGCAAACAGCACAAGAGAGCCAAGAGCAGGCAGTATGGCTTTATAGGATATACAGTGATACTCAATTGACAGAGAAATATTTGGGGAGCTCTGAAAACCACAAAGGTGATAATTATGAGCTTAAGAACACTTATGGAGTATTAGGTGTTGAAGATAAATATTAGGTATTGACTAGACTAATTGAAGAGAGAATGCAAGAAGGGGAAATACAAATGCTTGGGGTTTTCCTATTTTTTTTGTTTTATATGAGGACTGATCAAAATGCAATATTTATTGCAATCAGAGTAATATGCACAATTTGAGGACACACATTACGTAACAAGTATGTTGCAAAATATCAACAACGTTGTCTACTATTCTTAGGGATCAGGATGGTGATCAAAGTCTATATATAATACTGCCCCTTCAGATGAGTTACTCTGACAGGGTTATCTCGGCTCCTAAGCAATAGGAACTTGATTAACATTGAACCCTATGGTTACTGTTGTCCCAGGGAGAACCTTGCACTGGGCAAAAACCAAAGCGATTTCAAAGTCATTTCAAATGCCGGGACTAATGGGCTTCTTAATTGCTTTTGGTGGTAATGGGCTCAGAAAGCACCACTGCACATCTGCCACAAAAACCAACAAAAAGGATATTCTAAGATGTGTGGTCAATTCACCACAAACAAGATGATTAAGGTATTTTTGAATGAATCTCTGCCACTGGCAATTGTTCAGGCAGCATTACAGTTAGTTTTTCACAAACCCAAGTGACATTATTTCAAGTATTCCTTACATCACCTTGTTTGCTGCAAATCGAAAAGACCACACATTCAGGTAAGTAATTCTTCGGAGTATTCAACTGACATCCCTAGGTGTTGGTGGGCACAGACACAGGAGTCATAACCCTAAAGTCACTGGTTTAAGCGTTGGGGACAGCGACGAAATGGGGTGCCAGCACCCTCTCTGTGTACATATTTGATTGGGAAAGTCCAGAAGGCCCATATCGGAGAATCTAAAAGTTACGCTAGATTTTTTTTTAGGCAGAGGTAAATCCAGGAGTTTTGGGACCAAAATTGGCACCAGAAAGCACAAAAACCAGCAGCCTACTAGATTGTGGGTTGCCAACGCGGTTAAAACATCAACATCCCAGAACCTTAAAGACTAAGAAGATTAAATAATAGGTGTGGAGCTGAACTCTAAATTACTCAATATTACAGAACAGGAGGAAACAAGTACAGGTAACCGCAAGTACTCAGCAGATTAGACAATGAAGCAGGTCTCCCCTTCATATACTGGTGAGGATGGACCCAGAAACCAAATCTGGGGTTCTTCTCTTGGGCAGCAGGTTCAGGTAACATCAGGGCCAGTAGGCAGTCTGTCACAAAGCTATCCTCCACATAGCGCTTCCCATCAGCTGGTTTCTGCTCTTAGCTGTGGGGCACAAGCTGCTTCGTTTAGTCACAGTCCACTTTCTCACAAAAGAAAATAGTTTTCTTCTCCACACTAAACAATTTTAACATTTATTAGACTTGGGACCATTCTGAAAGTGGAAGCGGTGATACATTGAGAACAGCTAGTTATTTATTTATGGAACATTAGGACCAGCTGACAAAGAGAAAACGTGCAACAAAAAAAAACACAACACAACAAAAAAAAAGGCCAACCACACATCCTGTTAGAGCATTCCATTTTGATGCCCTTAACTTAAAAAAAAAAATATAATAATAATAAATAAGTAGCCCACCCAACAGCCTAACTTTAAATATTAGTCAAAAGATATTAGTCAAAAGATATATATATATATATATCTTTTTATTTTTTTTAAATATTTTTTCCACAGAGCTCTATACTTAAAGGGGCAATTAAAATGTAAAGTTTTCTACAGCAATTGTCAAAACAACCCCACCCCTGCATCACATATTATAGCTTACCACAACAGCTGTTAAAAAGTGCAGCATTCTGGAATTGTTATACACTCCTTCAAACACCTACAGAAAAGAGCACCTGTGAGTTGCATAATAACCAATTTACTACTGGCAAATTCTGCAATTTAGATCAACAATATCCTGAAGAATGAAGGACTGTTCTATCCTGACATCCACCCACAGGTAATCGCCAAACCAAAATGTGGTTTACATATGCAGTACCTCCAGATGGAGCACACTTCACCCCATCTTAGCCCACTCATACCTTAAGTAAATAACTCACTGGTGACACTATCCCACCCAAACGTCAACCTACCAGACAAAGCCATCCCCAACTCAAACGAACCTCATCCAAGAATGCTATTGTGTAATCTGTTTTTTGACATGGACATATATTTTTGTCCAAGTCACATTCAAGACAGCCTATTTCATACAACACTGCACAACCAAGCCCATAAAGCAGGTCAATAAATTAGCCCATTAAAGGAGCTTGAGCGACACCTGTATCTACCCAGGTACTCAATACCCTTCTCTCCAGAGGAACCCATGCACACGCAGAGTGCGCAGTAAGCCAGTGCACAGTAAGAAAAGGTGTGCACCATTTGGGAAAACAGAATAACACACAGACCAGTGAAAGATAATAGAATAGGGTCACTGCAACAATCTCTCTCAAGTGTCTCCTAACAATGTTAATGGCTGAACATTAGTTGCCTTATTCCCAGTCCAGAATTGGGTTCCCAGCACTCTGGCACCCACATTCAACCAATCGCACACCAAGTTAACAAAGAATGACAGATGAGAAATTGGAAACACTAAAGCTCAGATGTATCTAAACATAATGTTCATCACATAATTAGCACCAACACATTCGGTCAATCCCTACAGCAATGTTCTGTGACCCGAGTAAAATACTTTTTGCCTTCCCCCATCATTCAGCCACATTCCAACACTCCAAACCCTTCACAACAACTTTCAGTAGAAATAGAACAGTTTACGTACCGGAGTCTGAAGAGGTGTCTTGATAGTGCCACGGCCCCTGAAAAATGAACAGTTGAATAAACAAGCATTCTGCTATTATCTTGAGCAATTAAAACTTAATGAACAAGCTGGAAGGGCAGCGGGACAAAGCATGCATTGCTGGCCATGTAATGTTGTGATTTTCCCTCCACCACCAATGTCGCCATTGACAATACCTACCCTACTGTGTTTTATGTGTATGTGCCATGATACCACTAAAAAGCTCTAATTGTAAAAAACTTAATGAACAGCTGCATTAAATGTACCAGCTTCTCTGTTATTTGGCTTAAAACTAAAACAAAAAAATTGGCACAGAGAAACTATTACACAGTGCATTAACAGAAACAATTTGCCATAAATCAAAGCAGAAATAGTCTATACACCCACAGCATGCAAGTAGTTGTGTTTAAGCTAAGACTAAGGCTAGTACTAGATGGACCCTTGATCTACATTTTCTCTGGGATTGGACTAGTCAGAGGCTACTGTGAAGGAGACCTGTGTATAATGCCGTTTTATCACTGGTGAACCAAAGCCATGATTTTATCACACTTCAACCAAATTCCCAGAACAGCCCCCTCAGGCACTAAACTAGCTAGTATGGTTGAGCAATTACTACTTTCTTTAGAATGCAGGATGGGTTAGAAGAACGAGTTACTTACCTTCGGTAACGACTTTTCTGGTGGATACATTAGCTACCTGTGGATTCCTCACCTCATGAATACTCCCATGGCGCCAGCATTCTACGGAAATCTTCTTACTAGTCTCTGCACGTCGACGAGGACGTCACTGTCTCGCACGCGACGCCGTCTGACGTCATACAGGCAATAAGAGGTCCTCGACGACGTGCGGACGTCAGTACCAATCATTTTTTACGTGCATGAGAACAACCAGGCAATGCAATGAAAGAACAAAGCAACATCCATTATATTGTAAAAATACACCACATTGTATGAATAACTGTAAATCTTTTTTATGTACATATATATATATATATATATATATATATAAAACTCTTTCTTTTAAAAATATATACACACACCAAGTATATACATAAAGATATATACACATATACCCATATATATATATAAATATATTATATATATACATCTATTGCACCCTCAAAGATCAAGAGGAGCGCACTCAAGGATTACTTGGCAAGACCATAAAGGCAACGGGGAGGCGGGTGGGACCGTGAGGAATCCACAGGTAGCTAATGTATCCACCAGAAAAGTCGTTACCGAAGGTAAGTAACTCGTTCTTCTGATGGATACAACTACCTGTGGATTCCTCACCTCATGAATAGAGTCCCAAAGCAGTACCACGCCCGGCGGTGGGTGCCTAAATGGTCAAACCAAGAAATCCTGCAGCACTGACCGTGCAAAATGGCCGTCCCTTCTAACCTCAGAATCTAAACAGTAATGTTTTGCAAAAGTGTGAAGGGACGACCAAGTTGCGGCCTTGCAGATGTCGACCACAGGAACACCTCTGGCTAAGGCCGAAGTGGCCGACTTAGCTCTGGTGGAATGAGCTCTAATGCCCTCAGGAGGATCCTTCTTTGCCAAAGAGTAACATATTTTAATGCAAAGAACAACCCACCTGGATAGTGTTCTCTTGTGGACTGCCTTTCCTCTCCTCTTGCCCACGTATCCAATAAACAGCTGATCCTCCAGCCTGAAATCCTTTGTTCTATTGATAAAGAAGCTCAACGCTCTCTTTGGATCCAGACGGTGCAGTCTTTCTTCCTCTTTGGAAGGATGAGGCGGAGGATAGAACGTGGACAAAGTAATTGCCTGAGCCAAATGGAAGGGTGAAACAACCTTCGGGAGGAAAGCAGCCTTGGTCCTCAACACCACCTTATCCCCATAAAAAGTTGTATAAGGGGGTTTTACTGATAAGGCCTGCAACTCACTCACTCTCCTTGCTGATGTTATAGCTATCAGGAAGACTGTTTTTAAAAACAAATACCTTAAGGGGCAAGAATGCATAGGTTCAAAAGGGGACCCCATAAGGAAAGTCAGGACTAAGGACAAATCCCATTGCGGCATAACGAATGGCTTTGGAGGATATTGATTTAGAAGACCTTTCAAGAATCTGATAACAATAGGGGATTTAAATAAAGATGGTTGGTCTGGAAGACATATGAAGGCTGACAAGGCCGATAAATAAGCCTTAATGGTAGCCACTGCACAACCTTTCTGCGCCAGAGATAGAGCAAAAGACAAAACGTCCGATAGATGAGCTTGTAAAGGATCAATCTGCCTCTCTCCACACCACGCAACAAATTTAGACCACCTATTAGCGTAGATAGATTTAGTGGAGTGTCGCCTGGCCGCTAATATAACATCCACTACCTCAGGCGGGAGAGAGAAGGAACTCAGGTTGCCCCGTTCAATCTCCAGGCATGTAGGTGCAGACTCTGGAGGTTGGGGTGTAGAACCTGCCCCTGCGACTGCGAGAGGAGGTCTGCCCTGAAAGGGAGACGGAGCGGCGGGCACGTTGAGAGTTGGAGAAGGTCGGAGTACCACACCCTCCTTGGCCAATCCGGAGCTATTACGATTACTAGAGCCCGGTCTTGGCGAATCTTCCTCAATACTCGAGGAATCAAGGGTATGGGAGGAAACGCGTAAAGCAACTGGCCGCACCAGGTCATTTGAAACGCGTCCCCCAATGCTTCCTGCATCGGATACTGAAGGCTGCAGAACAACGGACAATGCGCGTTCTCTCGAGTGGCGAACAGATCTACCCGAGGAAACCCCCACTTCTGGAAGATTAAACGGACTTGATCTGGATGGAGACGCCACTCGTGGTCTGCCGAGAAGTGGCGACTGAGACTGTCCGCACGCACGTTCAAGACTCCGGCCAGATGGTTTGCTATCAAGCAAATCCGATGGTCCTTTGCCCAGGACCATAGTCGAAGAGCTTCTCTGCAGAGAAGGTACGACCCCACTCCTCCCTGCTTGTTTATGTACCACATCGTGGTAGTATTGTCCGTTAGGACCTGTACCGACTGACCACGAAGGGAAGGGAGGAAGGCCTTGAGAGCCAGACGTACAGCCCGTAACTTTAACAGATTGATGTGAAAAATCTGTTCCTCTGGAGACCAAAGACCTTTGATCTCCAGATCCCCCAGATGAGCTCCCCACCCTAGAGTGGAAGCATCCGTTATGACTGTGGCCACTGGTGGCGACTGCTGGAACGGTTTTCCTTGTGAAAGATTGTTGCTTGCAATCCACCACTTCAAATCCACAGCAGCATCTCTGGAGATCTTGACAGTACCCTCTAGATCCCCTCTGTGTTGAGACCACTGCCTTCGGAGGCACCACTGAAGAGCCCTCATGTGCCAGCGAGCATGCGTGACCAACAGAATGCAGGAGGCAAAAAGACCGAGCAGACGAAGGACCTTGAGGACTGGAACTACCGCTCCGTTTCGAAACATTGGAACCAAATCCTGAATATCTTGAATCCGCTGAGGCGGAGGAAAGGCCCGACCCAATGTCGTATCCAGTACTGCCCCTATGAACAGGAGGCGCTGAGAGGGCTCCAGGTGAGATTTGGGCTCGTTCACCGAAAAGCCCAGGTCGAACAACAACTGGGTTGTTGACTGCAGATGACGCAACACAAGCTCCGGGGACTTGGCTTTGATCAACCAATCGTCCAAGTAAGGGAATACTGCTATCCCCTTCCTTCTGAGCTCTGCCGCAACCACCGACATCACCTTCGTGAAGACTCGAGGTGCTGAAGTAAGACCAAACGGAAGGACCGCAAACTGGTAGTGTTGCGATCCCACCACAAACCGGAGATACTTCCTGTGTGACTGGAGTATCGGGATATGAAAGTAAGCATCCTGCAAGTCGACAGACACCATCCAGTCTTCCATGTTCAACGCCAAAAGCACCTGTGCTAGGGTCAGCATCTTGAACTTTTCCTGCTTGAGGAACCAATTCAAGATCCTCAGGTCCAGAATTGGTCTCAAACGACCATCCTTCTTGGGAATCAGGAAATACCTTGAGTAAACTCCTTGACCCCTTTCCTGCTCCGGGACCAACTCCACCGCGCCCTTTAAAAGGAGGACTTCCACCTCCTGTTCTAGCAACAGGAAGTGTTCTTGTGAACAATACGAAGGGCGGGGCGAGGGGCGGAAACTCCCGAAAGGGAAGGGTGTAGCCTTTTCCCACAACACTGAGAACCCAAGTGTCCGACGTAACAGTCTCCCATTTGGTGAGAAAATGCTGTAATCTTCCCCCTACAGGAGAGGAGTGAGTGGGAAATGGTGGAAGCCTAAGGCTGCTTCCCCTGCTGCACCCCGCCAGAGGATGAGGAAGAGGCAGAGTGCTGCTGAGAGGCTCCCCTGGTGCGGACCCTACCCCTCCCCCTAAAAGATCTATAGGGGTGGGAAGAGGCAGGTTGCTGATATCTTCCCCGAAAGGAAGAGGAGGAAGAGCCACGCCCAAATCCACGAAACCTCCTGAAGAATCTGGAAGAGGCCGTGGAAGAAGGAGCTTGAAGTCCCAACGACTTAGCCGTGGCCCTGCTCTCCTTAAAACGTTCCAAGGCCGAATCAGCCTTAGCTCCAAACAGTTTGTCCCCATCAAACGGGAGATCCAACAATGTGGACTGTACTTCTGCCGAAAAGCCCGAGTTACGTAGCCAGGCCTGTCTCCTTTCCACCACAGTTGTGCCCATTGCTCTGGCTACCGAGTCGGTGGTATCCAGTCCCGTCTGGATAATTTGGGTCGCAGCAGCCTGGGCATCAGAGACAAGATCCAAAAGACCCTGGGGAAGCTCTGTAAACGAAGAGGAGATGTCATCCATCAGAGCATGAATATACCTCCCCAGGATACAGGTCGCATTAGTGGCTTTTAACGCCAGACTGCAGGACGAAAAAATCTTCTTCGACTGCGCCTCTAGCTTTTTTGAGTCTCTGTCCCCAGGCACCGTCGGGAAAGAACCAGGCGCTGATTTGGACGAACAGGAGGCCTGCACAACCAAGCTCTCCGGCGTAGGGTGCCTAGATAGGAAACCAGGATCAGTTGGAGCCGTCCGATACCTCCTGGCCACGGCTCTGTGAACTGCTGGGGAAGATGCCGGCTTCTTCCACACCTCTAAAACCGGATCCAGCAGAGCGTCATTAAAAGGTAATAGAGGCTCCGCCGCGGCTGAGGCCGGATGCAACACCTCTGTCAAAAGGTTTTGTTTCGCCTCCACCACCGGCAAAGGCAGGTCCAAAAAACTAGCTGCCTTCCGTACCACTGTATGAAAGGAAGCAGCTTCCTCGGTATATTCCCCCGGGGACGAAAGGTCCCACTCAGGGGAAGTGTCCAGCCCACTGGCCGACTCCAGTCCACGCAGCCCATCACCCGAGTCCTCTAGCTCTCCTTCCTCTAGGGCTCGTTGGTACTCCTGCTCCTCTAGTACCCGGAGAGCACGCCTCCTTGAATGCAGTCGTTGCTCAATCCGCGGAGTCGACAACACCTCCGCCGAAGTCGGAGATCGGCGCCGATCTTCCGAAGCCACCGACGCCGCATCCGGCGCCACAGGTAACTTCGGCGCCGACTGAAGAGCAGATGAAACGGATGGACCCACCGGAGTCACAGGCCGAAATCTCGACGTCGACGGGATGGAAATCCCTGGGGCCAATCCCTCCGAAGCCATCGGAGCGGCCACCGGCGCCGACACTGGCGCCGAGCCCACGTTCCCAAACGGGAGAAAGGGCATAAAGGGTGCCGGCCGAAGAGGCGCAGGATCACCCAAAGAAAAGGCCAAAGGCCCAGCCGGAGCACCCCCTGGAGCCATCTGTTGGAAGATGGCATACATCGCATTCAAGAATGCGGAACTATCGGCTCCAGGGGTGGGAAAAGCCGGATACTGGGGTGCCTGACTCGGAGGCGACCCCGACCTCGGCGTCTGCGCCGGAGAAAACACCTGAGGCTCCAATACCTCAATCACCGACGCCTGTCCAGGCGAAGTTGGAGACGTCGGAGAGAGCAACGGCGTCGAAGGATGCGGCGTCACCGTGGGGCTGACCTCCCATGTCCTGCGGCGCCGATCCGGAGACCTGGAACGAGCCTCCCTTGAATGACGCCGAGATTCTCTACGGCGCCGGGAGTCTCGATGACGCCGATGTCTTGGAGAAGACTTTTTCTTGTGATGCTTCTCCTTTGACTTGGCCATAAACAGCTTCGGCTCGCGTTCTTTAATGGCCTTCGGATTCATGTGCTGACACGAATCACAAGTCGAGACGTCGTGGTCGGAGCTCAAACACCAAAGGCAATCGGAATGAGGATCCGTCACCGACATCTTGCCTCCACACTCACGACAAGGCTTAAATCCAGACTTTCTCTGCGACATTATTTCCACAGAGAAAGAGTACGCAGCAAGATATACACTGTAACCGCAAGAGTAACAGTTGCTCCCTCGAAGATAACCGTTTCGAATGCACGGAAAAAAGGGAACTGACGTCCGCACGTCGTCGAGGACCTCTTATTGCCTGTATGACGTCAGACGGCGTCGCGTGCGAGACAGTGACGTCGACGTGCAGAGACTAGTAAGAAGATTTCCGTAGAATGCTGGCGCCATGGGAGTATTCATGAGGTGAGGAATCCACAGGTAGTTGTATCCATCAGAAATAAACAGTTTGACACAAAATAAGTCGCAACCGATGCAAAAACCAGCCAGTGCCTCATCCTTAAGAAAGGCATCCTTGAGGCCTTTCCCATTACAAAAGGGAGATGAGAGGACTGACCCCCTGGCCCCACTCCACTTTGCACTGGCTATTAAGCCACCAGGGGGTCTCCTCTGCTGCGACACCTAGGTGCGAGGATGACGGCCACGAGGACCACAATGCACTTTATGCAGACTACGTACTCCTTTACTTGGCAGACCCTGCGGTCAGTGGTCTATGCGGTCTACACATCCTTCATCTTTTTGGTGGCATGTCTGGCTGCTGGGTAAACCCAACCAAGTCTGTGCTGGTGTCTCTGGGACCTGGACGTGACTTGTGAGACGCCATCCACAAATGCCGTCTTGTTTCCGTTACCTGGGCATATAGGTGACGCTCCATCCAGAGCTCACTTGGTCCCTAATCTGCAGCAGCTGGCCTAAAAGGCTAGCGAGTACCTTGATAAATGGAAGCCCCTACCACTAAACTTGATGGGCACATAGCCTTATGCAAGGTGAATATCTTGCCAAGGTTTCTTACTGACTTCCAGAACTTATCCATTCTCATACCACAGACCTGGTTTTGCTGGTTAGACAAGATCGCAAACATCCTTCCTCTGCCACAAATCCAGCCCCCCAATCCTCCTCCCCCCTCCGCCCAACCCACTGCCAGCAAAACCCATTAGACAATGGCCAGGAGATGACCAATCTCTACTTCTACTACCTTGCCTCCTAACTGCTCGGGGTCATGGACAATAGTTCATTTGGTGTTAGTCTGATCCACCTACCGTTTGGAGGTGAGGATGTTGGGGTTTCCTCAGATGCTGGCACTGCTTTCCAGTACCCTGGTCCCTGCTGTTGCTCCGACTAGGGTGGTCTTCCTCACACGGAGAGCATCTTTGTGACATACCCAATGGGACAAATGCCTCCAACAACAGACCCCTTCTTTGGCACAATGACTGGCTCCAAGAGGCAGCAGTGCTTGAGGGCTTTGAGAGATGGGACCTCATTGGTGTAATACTGCTCGGTGATGTGTTGTCTGGGACCCGCATGTGCTCCTTTCAAGACCTTCAAAGCATGTACGCACTCACCACTATTCAATTTTATAAATACTTACAGCTACTCCCGCCAAACACAAGTGACCCAAGACACCACTCTGCTGGAATTTACCCCGCTGGAGCCTAACTATTTACAGACTCATTGGACAAGGGGTGCAGCTCCCAAATCTACAGTACACTGGCCGTTAATTCCCTGAGGTCACTGGACCATCCTCAGGTTCGTTGGGAGGACTGGCTTGGTCCAATGGACAACACGGCCTGGTGGGATGTGCCGGAGGGCCCCCTGGTCCTTGGCATCTCTTCCAGGCTACATACCTAGCCGAGACCCAGCAGGACTGAGCGGGAGCCCTACACACACCAGCTTGCCCCCGTTCCACGCCGGCCCCGGCTGATTTCTTCCATATGGTGTTGTGTGGTCCTGCCCCGAAATCTAGGTTTACTGGACTGCTGTTGTAACATACCTGACCAACGTTCTGGGCTGGGAGGTTGAACTCTAGCCATTAATGATCCTGCCTGGGGTGAACGAGGGCTCTGGGAACTCAGCAGATAGATCCTTTCTGGGAACCACACTTCTGGTGGCCAAGCAAGATATAGCCGCCAGCTGGAAAAGCCCAACAAAGCATGGCAGAGCGTGGAGGAAATGCTTGGGCCAAATGAAGTAAAACATGTGCTCTCTTGGTTGTGCTATGCAGCAAATGTGTTACAATCTGATCTCCCTTTGTCTTAAGGCCACTGTACTATTGTCCAAGGTGGCTATTCTACTTGCATTTCTTGAAGTACATCGATGTTGCTCAAACCCCAATAAAATTTATCCCCCCCAAAAAAGCGTCCTTTCTTTGATAAGCAAAGTCAGGTTCCCATCCTTCTGTGACCATAAAGCAACATATTTCAATCAAAATGGTAACTAACGTAAAATTCTATGAAAGCCATTGGCATACATGTTAAATCATTATGTTAGTTACAGTACAAAAAAAAGTCACAAACCTAAAGAACTACATTACCAGTATGTATAATCCTATGTTTGGAGGTATGGACATAAACACTGGTGCAAACTCATTTGGGTTTAAACGCTCTCCCAGAAAAGAAAACTTCTAAGATAATTAGCAATAACATTGTACATTCAAAGGACAATATGCCAAAATATTGGTCAAAAACTGGTAGGCTTAAAAGATTATTATACATGAAACATGAATGAAGATGATGTTTTCCTAAGGAACCATTATGAAATAAGTTGCATTTTAACTATACTGGTTCAGTAACTTCTCACTAAATACTAAGCTATAAAAGACCAACTTATAGGAGTACTGAGATCCTCTTAACGAGGTTTAGGGAGGTTTTGAAACAAATACTTAAGAAAGCAGCAGAATTAAAGAACACTTTACATATGAGTCACAGAGATACAAGATCAGTTCGTATCTCTGGCCCATGGCATCATACACATTCTAACTTTAAAACATACACTCTGATCTTCACCCTTCGAAGGGGGTGACAACAGTCCCACTGCTTTGGCCGTAAGAGGGCACTTAGCTTTTAAATTACCAAATCAGACTACCCACAGAAAAACCAATTTACCGTTGGTTTCTCTGGGACTAAAAGGCAAATCATCTCGAGATGGATTGTTTTAGGCATTAAGACTGGTTATAGGTTAGCCATGAAAAACTACCTGCGCTCACTCCATTAACACGAAGGCCACCACTATTTTGCAGGCATGTGGTGTGCCAGCACTTGGCATTTGCCGCACTGCGAAGTGGGCATCCCTCCACATGTACACAAAGCACTACTGCCTGGATAGACACGTCTGGCGGGCCAGGAAATTAACACATTCACTCTGGCAGGATTCTCTGGGCTGAGCCATTCCATAGACCCACCACCAGATGAGTGATTGTTTTCGTATCTTCTCAAAAAGGCGAGGAATCTATACTTAGAAATGTTTATCAGAAAATTTAGTTACTTACCTTCATTCAACATCACCTTTATTGGTAAAGGTTCTATCGAACTACAGATTAATCACTTGACCTACCCTCCTTCCTATTTTAAGGAACAGACTCATACTCTCCATAATAAAAAAAAAAGGCAAATCTAAATATCTGTCCACTGCTAATTCTCATTGCTCGGTGTTCTGCGGCACCTAACAGATCATAAAACAACGGACATCAGCGCAGATATGTGGTGTGTACATGGGGGACCTGTTGTCCTATCCTGAATGGATAGGGATATTGCTGGTCCGGGCATTTAAGACAAGGTGGCGGTGATCCACTTACTCAGAGAGGAGTTGTCCATTTCGCTCTGAAACCCAGGAACCATTAGAGAGCATATTCTTTTTTGTCCCAGGTATCTGGCTCACAGGAGGACCTGCATTATCCTGATTATGTCGAAATCTGTGTGCCAGGGATTTAAGAACTGCTCTCAGAATACTTATAACAAATCCGGCATATCCAATTGTATTTACTGTCTCCCGGTTCTTAGTATATAGATGGAAAAGGATCAAAAAGGGTTGATTTTCTGCTCTTGGGCCGGGGCTGGAGTTTTATTTGTGCTCCTTGCTGTTGGGTGCCGTTTAGATGGATAAGGATTTGGTCTTCTTTTAATAAGTATTTATTTCTTATATTTTCTATTTCAGGTGGGATGGATTAATTTTAGCGATGGAATTTTCTTATGCGCACATCTTGTTCTTTGCTATCTATTTCATAGTATGAATGGTAATGTACTAATTTTTTGTGTATCCTTTTAGGACTTTTAGATATTTATGTGAGGTTTTAACATTTTTACGTTTGGACGTTGGTTGAGGGTACTTTTATGGCACATGGTTGATGATGATGACGTCCAGATGTGAACTGTATGATACTACCAGTCAATGAGTGAGGGAATTGAGGTCATCTAAGTGGTTATCACTGGAGCTGGGTAGCTGTCAAGAGGCAATCCAAAGGGTGTCCCCCTATTTGTATCAACGCTTAACGCCCTCTTGACCTGGCCTGTGTTGTAACTGTGGGTGGTGGCACCTTACTTAAAGTCATTGTCACATGGGTTTTTACCTGTGCGCCCTGCTGCAAGACTATCCGGTAGCTTCCTCTGTAAAAAGTCAGTTAAATCTCACATAACTGAGACGTTTGATGTTAGTGTGTCACACTTATGAAGGATGTTTGTAGTGGATGTGGCTTATGAGTTGAAACTGGACAGGTGTGTAACCCACTCCACAAAAAAACAAAAACAAAAAAAAACAGACTCCGGTTGTCTCTGATATGAAGGGTATGGATATCCACAACCCCATGGACATCACATTTTCCCAAAGAAAAATGACCTGTTTTTTGTGACGTGCCTAGCAGTGGATTTTGGCCTTTAGCTCTACCGGCGCCTTGGGAACCCTACCAAACCTCTAGATACCTAGGGGAATCCAGGATGGGGCACCTGTGGGGCTCTCACCAGAATGTTACCCAGAATCAACATCAAAATTTGGCCCAAAAAAATAAAAAATAAAAAGTTCTCATCACATTTTGGTGATAGAAAGTTCTAGAATGTGAGAGGAGCCACAAATTTCCTTCTACCCATCATCTCCCCAAGTCTCCTGATAAAAATGGTACCTCACTTGTGTTGGGAGACCTAGTGCCTGCGACAGGAAATACCCCAAAACGCAACATGGACCCATCAAAATTTTACACTGACAATTGACTTTTTTTTTTTTTAGGGAAGTGCCTAGCTGTGGATGTTTGTCTCTAGCTCAGCCGGCAGCTAGGAAAACCTACAAAACCTGTGCATTTTTTTAAAACTAGACCCCTAGGGGAATCCAGTATGTGGTAACTTGTGGCGCTCTCACCAGGGTCTGTTACCAAGAATCCTTTCCTGAGAATATCTCACCAGCATTTTTGGTCCTGGGGTCAGCAGCCATCTAGGGAAACCTACCAAACTCATAAATTTCTGAAAACTAGACATCCGAAGGAGTCCAGAGAGGTGTGACTTGCGTGGATCATAAAGTGTTTTCTTGTCCAGAAAACTCAGCAAACCTAAAATTAGGCTGTAAAAAAAAAAAAAATCATTTTTCTCACATTTCCGTGTGGGGGTCACTGCACCAGCACAAATCTCCTACCACCCAACGTTCCCACTCAGTCTCCCGGTGAAAACTATAGCTAACTTGTGTAGGTGGACTGTTGTAGGAAAGTACCATCTTGCCTGGCATGTTACCCCCATATTTCACTGTATATGTTTTAGTCCTTGTCACTGGTCCCTGCCAGGCAGGGCCCCAGTGCTCATAGTATGTGCCCTGTATGTGTTTCCTGTGTGATGCCTAACTGTTTCACTGAGACTATGCTAACCAGAACCTCAGTGGTTATGCTCTCTGCGCTTTCCAAATTTGTCACTACAGGCTAGTGACTAAATTTACCAATTCACATTGGCATACTGGTACACCCATATAATTCCCTTGTATATGGTACTGAGGTACCCAGGGTATTGCGGTTCCAGGAGATCCGTATGGGCTGCAGCATTTCTTTTGCCACCCACAGGGAGCTCAGAGAATTCTTACACAGGACTGCCACTGCAGCCTGCGTGAAATAACATCCACGTTATTCCACAGCCATTTACCACTGCACTTAAGTAACTTATAAGTCACCTATATGTCTAACCTTCACCTGGAGAAGGTTAGGTGGTAAGTTACTTAGTGTGTGGCACACTGGAACAAGCCAAGGTGCCCCCACATCGTTCAGGGCAAATTCCCCAGACTTTGAGAGTGCGGGGACACCATTACACGTGTGCACCATACATAGGTCACTACCTATGTATAGCGTCACAATGGTAACTCCGAACATGGCCGTGTAACATGTCTAAGATCATGGAATTTTGGTATTGAGGGGGCAATTCCATGATCCCCAGGTCTCTAGCACAGAACCCAGGTACTGCCAAACTGCCTTTCCGGGGTTTCCACTGCAGCTGCTGCTGCTGCCAATCCCTCAGACATGTTTCTGCCCTCCTGGGGTCCAGGCAGCCCTGGCCCAGGAAGGCAGAACAAAGTATTTCCCTTTGGAAATAGATGTGAAGGGCTGGGGAGGAGTAGCCTCCCCCAGCCTCTGGAAATGCTTTGATGGGCACAGATGGTGCCCATCTCTGCATAAGCCAGTCTACACCGGATCAGGGATCCCCAGCCCTGCTCTGGTGCGAAACTGGACAAAGAAAGGGAAGTGACCACTCCTCTGACGAGTACCTCCCAGGGGAGGTGCCCAGAGCTCCTCCAATGTGTCCCAGACCTCTGCCATCTTGTAAAACAGAGGTGTCGGGGGCACACTCGACTGCTGAGTGGCCAGTGCCAGCAGCTGACGTCAGAGGCTCCTTCTGATAGGCTCTTACCTCTCTTGGTAGCCAATCCTCCTAACCTGGTAGCCAAACCTACTTTTCTGGTTATTTAGGGTCTCTGCTTTGGGGCATTCTTCAGATAACGAATGCAAGAGCTCACCAGAGTTCCCCTGCATCACCCTCTGACTTCTACAAAGGATCGACCGCTGACTGCTCCAGGACCCCTGCAAAACCACAACAAAGTAGCAAGACAACTACCAGCAACATTGTAGCGCCTCATCCTGCCGGCATTCTCTACTGTTTCCTGGTGGTGCATGCTCTGGGGGTAGCCTGCCTTCACCCTGCACCAGAAGCCAAGAAGAAATCTCCAGTGGGTCGACGGAATCGTCCCCCCTGCTAACGCAGGCACCAAAAGACTGCAACACTGGTCCTCTGGGTCCCCTCTCATCTTGACTAGCGTGGTCCTGGAACATAGGAACTCTATCCAAGTAACTCCCACAGTCCAGTGATCCTTCAGTCCAAGTTTGGTGGAGCTAAGTCCTTGCCTCCCCACGCTAGACTGCAAACCTGTGTACTGCATGATTTGCAGCTGCTCCGGCTCCTGTGCACTCTTCCAGGATTTCCTTAGGGCACAGCCTAGCCTGGGTCCCCAGCACTCTGTCCTGCAGTGCTCAACCCTCTGAGTTGGCCTCCGACATCGTGGGACCCTCCTTTGTAACTCTGCATGGACTTCGGTTCACAAATCTTCCAAGTGCCTGTTCGGGTACTTCTGCGAGTGCTGCCTGCTTCTGTGAGGGCTCTCCGAGTTGCTCAGCGCCCCTTCTGTCTCCTCCTCTAAGGGGCAACATCCTGGTCCTTCCTGGTCCTCAGCAGCACCAAAAAACCTCTACCGCGACCCTTGCGGCTAGCAAGGCTTATTTGCCGTATTTCTGCGTGGGGACACTTCTGCAACCTTCATCGCGACGTGGGAAATCTTCCATCCAAAGGAGAAGTTCCTAGTCCTCTTCGTTGTTGCAGAAATCCAAGCTTCTTCCATCCAGAGGCAGCTTCCTTGCACCTTCACCAGGGTTTCCTGGGCTCCTGCCGCTCCTGCCGCCCCTGCACACTGTCGCGACTATTGGACTTGGTCCCCTTGCTTTGCAGGTCCTCAGGTCCAGGAATCCTTTTTCAGTGCACTGCTGGTGTTTGTGGTTCTTGCAGAATCCCCCTTTCACGACTATTGTGTCCTTTTGGGGTAGTAGGTGTACTTTACTCCTACTTTGCAGGGTCTTGGGGTGGGGTATTTTTCTAACCCTCCCTGTTTTCTTACAGTCCCAGCGACCCTCGACAAGCTCACATAGGTCTGGGGTCCATTCGTGGTTCGCATTCCACTTTTGGAGTATATGGTTTGCGTTGCCCCTATACCTATGCTTGCCTATTGCAACCTATTGTAATTCTACAATGTTTGCATTACTTTTCTTCATCTTACTTACCTAATTTTGGTTTGTGTACATATAACTTGTGTATTTTACTCACCTTCTTACTGAGGGTACTCACTGAGATACTTTTGGCATATCACCATAAAAATAAAGTACCTTTATTTTTAGTAACTGTGTATTGTGTTTTCCTGATATTGGGCATATGACACCAGTGGTATAGTAGGAGCTTTGCATGTCTCCTAGTTCAGCCTAAGCTGCTTTGCCATAGCTACCTTCTATCAGCCTAAGCTGCTAGAAACACCTCTTTGCTACTAATAAGGGATAACTGGACCTGGCACAAGGTGTAAGTACCTCTGGTACCCACTACAAGCCAGGCCAGCCTCCTACAACTGTTGTCTAGCCATTTAGTTATAGCTCCATGCACGTTATTTTAACATACTAGGCCTGCCACTGTGCACTTTAACCTAGATGTATTTTATTCTGCTTTGCTTTATTGTTGTTACAGTAGCCACTCTTACAGTCTTGTTTTATTTTCTCTCTATCGGACTGTTTTTGCCTAGGCCAGCACTAGGTTCTCAAGACCTTCTTGCTCACTCTGTACTTCTTCCAAGGTTACAGCAGGATAGGTTGCCGTTGAACATGGTATAAGTTTAGTGTAAGGAAATGCCTCCTTGGCATGGTTACCCCCTGACTTTTTGCCTTTGCTGATGCTATGTTTTGATTTGAAAGTGTGCTGAGGCCTGCTAACCAGGCCCCAGCACCAGTGTTCTTTCCCTAACCTGTACTTTTGTTTACACAACTGGCACACCCTGGCATCCAGGTAAGTCCCTTGTAACTGGTACCCCTGGTACCAAGGGCCCTGATGCCAGGAAAGGTCTCTAAGGGCTGCAGCATATCTTATGCCACCCTGGGGACCCCTCACTCAGCACAGACACACTGCCAGCTTTTGTGTGTTGGTGAGGAAAAAACGAGTAAGTCGACATTGCACTCCCTTCAGGGTGCCATGCCAACCTCACACTGCCTATGCAGTATAGATAAGTCACCCCTCTAGCAGGCCTTACAGCCGGAATGCAGGGTGCACTATACCATAGGTGAGGGCACCAGTGCATGAGCACTGTGCCCCTACAGTGTCTAAGTAAAACCTTAGACATTGTAAGTGCAGGGTAGCCATAAGAGTATATGGTCTGGGAGTCTGTCAAACACAAACTCCACAGCACCATAATGGCTACACTGAAAACCGTTAAGTTTGGTATCAAACTTCTCAGCACAATAAATGCACACTGATGCCAGTGTACATTTTATTGTAA
Organism: Pleurodeles waltl; assembly: GCF_031143425.1. Lineage (NCBI taxonomy): Eukaryota > Metazoa > Chordata > Amphibia > Caudata > Salamandridae > Pleurodeles > Pleurodeles waltl. Next base: position 421,343,635 of record NC_090446.1, on the reverse strand, counting down.
CATACACCCCAGAAGGCACCTTAGAGGTGCCCCCTGAAACCTTAACCAACTACCTGGGTAGGCTGACTGGTTTTAGCAGCCTGCCACACTCGAGACATGTTGCTGGCCACATGGGGAGAGTGCCTTTGTCACTCTGTGGCTAGTAACAAAGCCTGTACTCTGTGGAGATCCTTATCACCTCCCCCTTGCAGGAGCTGTAACACCTGGCGGTGAACCACAAAGGCTCACCCCCTTTGTTACAGCACCACAGGGCATTCCAGCTAGTGGAGTGTCCCGACCCCTCCGGCCACGGGCCCACTTTTGGCGGCAAGGCCGGAGGAGATAATGAGAAAAACAAGGAGGAGTCACTGACCAGTCAGGACAGCCCCTAAGGCAACCTGAGCTGAAGTGACTGACTTTTAGGAATCCTCCATCTTGCATATGGAGGATCCCCCCCCAATAGGGATAGGAATGTGACCCCCTCCCCTTGGGAGGAGGCACAAAGAGGGTGTAGCCACCCTCAGGGCTAGTAGCCATTGGCTACTGCCCTCCCTGACCTAAACACACCCCTAAATTCTGTATTTAGGGGCTCCCCTGAACCTAGGAACTCAGATTCCTGCAACCTAAGAAGAGGATTGCTAAGCTGAAAAACCCTGCAGAAGAAGACGGAGACACCAACTGCTTTAGCCCCAGGTCTACCGGCCTGTCTCCCCACTTCGAAAAGACACTGCTCCAGCAACGCTTTCTCCAGGACCAGCGACCTCTGAATCCTCAGAGGACTGCCCTGCTTTAGAAGGACCAAGAAACTCCCGAGAACAGCGGCCCTGTTCACCAAAGACTGCAACTTTTTCCAAAGAAGCAACTTCAAGACAACTGCGTTTCCCGCCAGAAACGTGAGACTTGCAACTCTGCACCCGACGCCCCCGGCTCGACTTGTGGAGAAACAACACTTCAGGGAGGACTCCACGGCAACTACGAGACCGTGAGTAGCCAGAGTTGCCCCCCCGAGCCCCCACAGCGACGTCTGCAGAGGGAATCCAGAGGCTCCCCCTGACCGCGACTGCTTGACTCCCAGATCCCGACGCCTGGAAAAGAGACTGCACCTGCAGCCCCCAGGACCTGGAAGATCAGAACTCCAGTGCAGGAGTGACCCCAAGGAGGCCCTCTCCCTTGCCCAGGTGGTGGCTACCCCGAGGAGCCCCCCCCCTGCCTGCATCGCTGAAGAGACCCCTTGGTCTCCCATTGATTTACATTGGAAACCCGACGTGTGTTTGCACACTGCACCCGGCCGCCCCCGTGCTGCTGAGGGTGTACTTTCTGTGCTAACTTGTGTCCCCCCCGGTGCCCTACAAAACCCCCCTGGTCTGCCCTCCGAAGACGCGGGTACTTAACTGCTGGCAGACTGGAACCGGGGCACCCCCTTCTCCATTGAAGCCTATGCGTTTTGGGCACCACTATGACCTCTGCACCTGACTGGCCCTGAGCTGCTGGTGTGGTAACTTTGGGGTTGCTCTGAACCCCCAACGGTGGGCTACCTTGGACCCAAACTTGAACCCCGTAGGTGTTTACTTACCTACAAAACTAACAAATACTTACCTCCCCCAGGAACTGTTGAACATTGCACTGTCTAGTTTTAAAATAGCTATATGTGATTTATTTGAAAAGTATATATGCTATTGTCATTATTCAAAGTTCCTAAAGTACCTACCTGCAATACCTTTCATTTGAAGTATTACATGTAAAATTTGAACCTGTGGTTCTTAAAATAAACTAAGAAAATATATTTTTCTATACAAAAACCTATTGGCCTGGAATTGTCTTTGAGTGTGTGTTCCTCATTTATTGCTTGTGTATGTACAACAAATGCTTAACACCACTCCTTTGATAAGCCTACTGCTCGACCACACTACCACAAAATAGAGCATTAGTATTATCTCTTTTTGCCACTATCTTACCTCTAAGGGGAACCCTTGGACTCTGTGCATACTATTCCTTACTTTGAAATAGTGCATACAGAGCCAACTTCCTACATTTAGTCTTTTACATTCATAGAAAATACACATCCTTACGTAGGGACATTCTTAGACCACCAGCGGTTTTATTATAAAAACATTTTCCTGTCCCTTACACGTTAGAGGGAGATTCCAGCCAGAGAACCACAACTGTATGCTGATTGCTTTGCTACAGCTGCTTCTGCAGACTTCAGGCCTTTGCTCAGGTATGGGGGATGATTTCTTCCCAGGGGAACCTGAAGGGCAGAATTAGAGCTTAACACGCTGTGCTCTATCATAGCCTAGGTAGGAATTAGTCTATTGACTGTAGTGACAATATGGTAGCGTCATTCTTATGCTTCACTTTCGTTGTCACAATTTTTATCTTGTTATGCAGTATCGTCCTGGTTATTGCAGTTGAGGCTTTGCTATCTAAGATGCAGTCGCTTTATTGAAGCATTATTGAAACATACTGCCTGTTTGTCATTGTGTATATGTGAGACTAACGTAACTGAGAGAAACAGATGAGACCTGAGTGACCACGGCTTCCCTGAGAAACCAGTTATGTCATGTGCTCAGCTGCCCAATCATCCCTGCCCTTGGGTAGAGATGAGGCACTGCTAGTTAGCCGGAGCAGAACCCAGATTGGAGCGACAGGTGTCACCTGTAGTGGGTTAGACTCAGTCTCCCACACCGCAGGTGATTCTGCCACTCAAAATCCAGTAGTCATTAGAATTATGAGAGCCTATGCAGCAGGTGGGCCAAGTGACTGACAGGGAAGTGCCAAAAACATGTCGAAATGAGGGCAGCCCTCACCGTTCTTAGTGTGACGATTTTGAGAGCTAGACAAGCGCTCATTGCCCAAATGAGAAACCAAAACCCCAAATAATTAAATGTCCACTTGCTTGCCATGGGATAAGATGTTTTAGTTTGCAAGGGGGGGGGGGGGGGGGCTAAAAGACTTAACCCCCTCAGTTCATGTGGGGGCATAACCATAACTGGTTGGTAGCCACCACCCCACTCATTTTTTTATTCCCTGGCATCTAGTTGGTTTTCTGCCCCCTGTGGAGTGGATCTGGGGTAATTGCCCCATCTGCCCACCGGTGGATGGAACATCTTTGTCCTCGTTTATTTGGGGTGGGGGTATGGCCAGCTGTGTGGGGCTGCCGCTCGCCGACGCGGGCGGCCGGAGAAAGTCTTCGGGTCCCGCGGACGTGGGGCGCGTGGTGGGCAATTCCTGGGGGGATCCCTCGGCAGTCGCCTCGGGCTGCAGACCCCCCAGGTGTGCTATGGCCGGCCCCGGGCTCTGGGTGCGCGGCCTGGTGGTGGCGGCTACGTGGCTGTGGGGCCTAGTTGTAGTGCCGGCACGGCTTGGGGCGGAGCGTGGCTGCTGCCGCATCCCGCTACTGGAGGAGGTGGCTGGCGGGGAGGCTTGAGGCCGCGCCCCCCCCCCCTTTTTTTTTTTTCAAGCTATCGCTTGGTTGTCCTGGGATTTGGGGACGCGGCTCGGTGGTGGTGGCCGCGCAGCCTGGGCAGCTGGGCCTGCCTCCTCTTGCTGTACTGGCTCGGTGACGGGGGCCCCTGGGTCAGCGCTCGTGTCTGGGTGCGGTGGGGCCCCCTGTTATTTCATGTTGCGGTGCTGCACAGTACGTAGGCTGGGCCGGAGTGCTGACTGGCCCGTTGTTTTGGCCTGCCTGGCCCGGGGCGGCGCAGCGGGGTCTTGGGGCCCTGGTCGACGGCTGATTTGGGCCAGGAGGGGCCTCTTGAAATATCCAGTGCTGCACTGGCCTTTTTTGGGAATTTTTTGAGGCCTTGTGGCACGGTGCTACGTGAGTTCTTCGATGGTGGTGCAGACAGCAGTGACCGGCGACCTGATGATAGAGATGGTTGCGTGACGGAGCCCCTGGTTGACCCTCGTCGCCTTTGTGGAGCCTATTAAGTGTCTTCAGGCTCTCTGGAATTCACCTGATTTTGGCCAGCGCTGCTTGGCTGGAGGTGGTTGGAGTTCTCTGCTGGGGGCCCTGGCTGAGCCTTGCGCTATTGTTTGATATGTAGGGCCCCTGGTTCTCAGGGGTTTGCTGGCAGCTGGCTCCCCGGTGCTGTGTGGTATGGGCAAGGCAGAGCAGCAGCAGGCAAAGCTTTCTTTTGATGGAGACAGATGGAAGGGGGGGCACCCCGGGGCCTCCGAATGGAGAGGTGCAGTTGGAGGAAGGGTCTTCGGATACTTAGGTTCAGTCCATGTTTTTGGATCTCAAGAGTAGCTTGGCGGGGATTGACGCCAAGCTGGATGAGCATGATGCCTGTTTAGAGCAACTTGAATCACGCACATCAGAGCTGGAGGACCAGGGACATGGGGGGAGAGAGCGTCTGTTGCAGATGGAGCGTGTCTTGGAGGTTATCAGGAATAAGAATGAGGATTTGGAGGCGCGCTCTCGGCGTGATAATGTCAGGATGCTTGGTTTACCCAGCCATGGGTAGAATGGAGGACTTCATGGAGAAGCTGCTTGCTGATTTGTTCCCAGGCAAGTTGTCTCGCATGCTGGTGGAAAGGGCTCATCGATCGCTGGGCCCTCGGCCCCCCCCCCCACGCCCTGTTGTTTTTCGCCTCTTAAACTACCGTGACGGATACGGTGCTGCGCCTGGCCCGGGAACGCCGCCCAGTGCTATATGGTAACATGGAGTTATCTTTTTTTCCGGATTAGCCTAGGATTTCTTGGGAGAAGCTGACGCTGCCGTTCGAAATGGGGGCCTGAACTGGAACTTTATTATTATTATTACGCACAGGCCCACTTAGCATATTTCTGGATTCATCCTATCCGGTATTTACCTCACGTTGCGCCTGAGAGTGATCTGGTCTGGCCAGATCGGCGGCCGAGAGTTCTTGGATGTCTGTCTCGGACTCGTGCGAGGGATAGATAGTGTGGCGTGCACTCCCAGGGCTTGGGCGGCTCTGGAGCGTAGATCTGGGACGGGGCTGCTTTTTGCCCCAGCAATGCCGGTGCTGGACGTGGCGGATGAGCGGATGTCTCATGAGGGTGCCTGCCTGAGTTCCTTGAAGTATCTGAGCGGTCTTTGCTGGGAGCTTGGTTTGAGAATGAAGGTTTGTTGGAACCGGAGGAGGCGCTGCGGGCGGGAGCTGACAACCCGTTGCATAGGTTATATTTGCTGCAGGTTTATGCAATGCTTCGGGCGCGGTATCCTGGTCTCCCGGCTGTAGACTTGGAGTTGCTGTGGTGTGCGCAGTCTTCTCGGAGGCTTATTACCAGATTGTATGGGTGCATGCAGGAGCTGCGGAGGGCAGTGGTGGTGGCTGTTAAGACTAAGTGGGAGCATGCACCTAAGATGTGGGGGAGTAGCTCACCGAGGAAATGTGGCGGAGCTGTTGTGCGCATATGCGAATGTTGTCGCCTAATTATAGACTGCGGCTCATCCACTTTACATTTCTGCATCGGTTGTATTACACCCCTCGTAGCTTATGTGCTATGGGTCTGAGGGCTGATGCACGTTGCGAGCGCTGCCATACTCCGGACGCTGGCTTCTTGCATCTAGCGTGGAATTGTGCTGAGGTGCGTGCATTTTGGGAGGAAGTGATGCATGACATTGCTGGAATGACTGGCCTGGTTGTGCCTCTCTCCTGTGATGGCGGTGCTAGGCCTGCTGGATGGGGTGCCACCGGCATGTAGGCGACTGGTGGGCATGCTGCTTCTCCTGGCAAAGCATAGGGTGGCAATGTGCTGGGGGCGGGGTAGGGTGCCGCGTAGAGCTGACTGGCTGCGGGATGCTGCGTTCTGTCAGGAACAGTTGTCAATTTTCTGGGAGCTGGCCCCTGCGAATTCTCGTCCTAAAGATATTTAGGCGCCTTTCCGCGCTTTTTTGGACTCTCGGGATTGAAATGTATGAGAGGATTTTTTTTTGGGTCACGTTACATTATGACATTGATCGGATTGGGTTGAGATGTTCTGTGTGCGAAGTATGTAATGTCTGACAGTGGACCCTTGCTGTACGTGCCTGCTCCGTCGCCTTTGCTTTGTTGGTTGGTTTGTGTTGGCCATGTTCGCGACCCTGTGAATACTCATTGGATTTATTCTTGTGGCGTGCTCCTTGGGGTTATGCTGCTGGATGGCTGGGAGGCTGCTGACTTCGGCCATGTTTCATTAGTTGAGATGTTTGATCACTGCGATTTGCCTCCAATCGTTACATGCGTTATATTTGTTACACCACTGTATCTCCCTTGTTTGTTATATGATTCGCGGGCGGTTATGGAATTGTATAATTTGCATAAATAAATAAATTTAAAAAACCAGGGGAAAAAAGGTTTTGCTAAACTACTGTGAACTTCGGAGTAACACTTCTTTAGAGCAGCATTTAGTAAAGCAGGCTAGTACTTTAAAAAAAAAAATCATAATGGGAAAAAAATGTTTTACCCAGTTTCAACAAGATTATGGGAAACATGAAAACAAACAAGCATTAAAGTCAATAGGTCAGACATTGGTGGCCAGTTTTTTTTTGGTTTGGTTAGTGTGTGTCTTGTTTTAACATGGCTTTTTAACAACTTTACTGTTGTGGGAGATAGCAAGCCTTCACCACTGTAACAAACATTGAAAAAAGCACAAATATTTTTGGGTCTCAAAAAAAACACACATTACTTCCTGGCCCTGAACAAAATTACTTGATGCGCGGATATCAATCTGTTCATTCACAAGGAGTCTCTCACTTACAGTAAAACCAGCCAATAGATGGCTACTGAGAGATAGAATTTTAATAAAACAGGAAGTCCTTGGTTAACACTAGGCCTCATTATGAACCAGACTGTTAAAGAAAAGTCACAAAAGTACACCTATGGCATGTCTTTGCATTAGTGCAGATTAATGTATTTCATGAACTCAAAAGCAATTTACAGAATTAGACCAGGAAATCATACTACTAGAAAGTATTTGTGGACTACAATTTTTGCACAAGCAAATATGGATATGTATATATCCTCATGTGAAAATCTATTGAGTTTTAAAAAGTTCACTTTCCCTCCAACCACTTTTTTCCCCAAACATGGAAGCTTTAATGTATAGATGCGTTGATGATCTGCTCTGCTGTTATCAGGAATTGAGTGAGGGTACCCCGGTCAACTTCGTTGCTCTAGAATGGCCATGCCGTCAATACTGGTTTCATGTGTGGTTTAATTTGCTAGCAAAGGTCAACCATGCAAGCATTCTGCCGTGTTGTAATCTATCTGGGCTTTTAACCACGCCCACCACACTCAAATCACTAGTTCATGGGTTTGCCTTTCAAAAATCATTTGTCATCATTGGTAAATGCTTTAAGTTTGTCCCTCCTTGGTGCAGTTTTGTTACCGCCTTGGGCATCGACCCTGCTACATGGATAATTGCACTTTTGCCAATATGTTTGACTGCAAGCAAACTTCTTTTTCCATTTGTGTCCCTCCTTCACGCTCATGGCGGCTGTATCGCTTTGCATTGTTATGTCAATTGTTTTACTTTTAATTTTCAATTTATGTGTTAAGAAACGTCCAATTAGGAATTTACAACACTAAACACTCTCACTCGAGCAAACCTGAGACCCACTGCATTGCAAATGATTGATTTTTAAGCCCGTGAGTTTCAAGGATTAGGCTGCTTTTACGTGCTAAAAATCACTGGGAAAACATGAAGTCGAGGGTAACTCCTTAGATTTATTGCTATATTTGTGTGTTCATCTGGTACTATGGTGAAATGTAAGCCCAGACAGTTAATTATATTGACATATAAATACACTTAAGTACTACTACCAGAAAATATGTTACATTACTCCACAAAATGTTCCCTTCCTTTCTGCATATTTTAGCCTACCCTGCAGCAGACTTTGGTCCTCCCTGACGCATAATTTCAGTGACTTATTATAAAGCTCTTGAATTCCTGACAAACGTGCTGTAAATAATCAGTTCTGCTTTACCGTCAATAAACACAGGGATGTGTGTGATTGGGGTTTTCATACCTTCTCTATAAAGCTCTCTGAAACCAGTTTGGGTATAGTTTCCACTTAATAACAACAAATAAACAGACAAGACCAATAACATCACATTTGATCACGCTCTCTGCATATCACACTATGTGTGGGCAAGGGCAAGCTGTCCTGGATGGCACAATCTTGCCCTCTGCAACATCCACGGCAAGAGTAGAGAAGTTTGGGGGAGGGGGGAACCTTCATTTTCGCTAACTCTGTCTTGATCTTTGCACAGCTAACTATTTAGAAAAGCCAGAGTTAGACACCTGCTGATTTGGGCTCTGTGCAAAATTAAACATCGCGCAATTACATGACACAAAAAAATAAATAAATCAACAAAACGTGCTTTTCTTTTATTCTTTCATGTGGTGCCTACGATCCTCCGCAGACCGGCTTGAGGTTAGACAGCTGGAGGATAGCTGTCTATAAAAGGCATTGTTGTCTGCCAAATGTCGTTCCACTTAAAGACTCAGTGCTTCCAAGTTATAGAGCTTTGTAAACACCAAAATAAATAAATAAGTTCTTCAGATCAGATTCGTCAAAGAAGGAGTGAGAAAAGCCTATGCCTCACCCACTAATCCTGCCTACCAGACCTTTCCTTTCGATGCTAATGCAACATTGTGTCAAGCAGAGGTCTTCAAACTGGGGGTCAGACTCTGGCCAAAAGAAGCATTATACAGATAACAGGCCTTAGTTTTAAGCAGAAGCATGTTTTTGCATTTAAACAAATATAACAGTGCTTAACTGCAATGTTTAAATAGGTCTAAACATATTTAAACATTACCATCTTTATAAAATACTTGTGAAAAATTCTGAAGGGGGGCCCAATGATTTCTATTTTTCAACTGGGGGGACGCGGCATTAAAAAGTTTGAAGACCACTGTGTTAAGGAGTTCCCTACTGAGGCAGCGGAAAGCCGGTTTTTACACTTGCATCCAATGGTTTACTGAGGTTTGCAAGTCTGCTTTAAATTGTTTCCCAGATACACAATCTCCCTCATAAATACTGACATCTGAAGCCACTCTGCGGGTGCGTGTTTTTAGTTAGCTCTAAGAGCACATTCGTTGAGGGCTGTAGGCTTCATTGTTGAGCAATTTTAGGCAAAAATAGGGCAGATCTGATAACCATGATTTAAAGCAGGAGGAGGCAGCTGCAGCCCGAGGAAGGGAGCGCGTGCACCAATACCAGGGAAGAATTATAACAAGCCATCCCTGGAACAACGATAGACCATGAGAGGTGAGATAAGCATTTGTGGCCTTAGCAGAAAAATGAAAAGGCTGGTGAGATGCGTTTTAAGCAATGTAGAACCAAGTACAACACAGGAGATGGTACCATCACACACTGAAACAGGAGTAAGCGTGAACGTAGTGTGAAAGCCAACAAAAATGTCTTAGTGAAATTCCCTGGGAGGGAACTAAGCACACAAATAAAAAGGAAGCATTCAAGACAAGCACAACAAAGAACAAATGGCAAGAGTGGGCGAGGTTAAGTCTGTATTGAATACAGCACGGCTTGCACACAGTGCTGCCAAGCTCAACCTAAAAAGACAATCAGTTCCACAGCCAGCCACAAAGTTCCTCTTAGCACAAAAGGCGGCTCAACTGGAGCCTTTTGTCAAGCAGTACATGAACCTTCCTCTCCAGGTATAAAACACTATGAAATGGCAAAATTACCTTATGATCCAAAAAGGATTGGAAATGTGACTCTTTGAAGCTTCAGACCCCAAAATGATCCTCATCCAATTAACCCTTGAGTCTAAACTATGCTGACTTCTGATAGAAGAATGTAACTGATCACCATGTAATTTATTGTGCCAATTTACTATTAGAAGCAGTAGCAATTAAGAACGTACGCACAGACCATGTCCTTCATTTGTTGCTTCTATAGCAACAATTCCTGCTGCAGGCTGTAGAAAATATCAGTGAGTGAAATCGGATTGCACTCTAGCCATATAAAAACATTGTCATTGTCTTTTTTTTTTTTATTCACAAAGTGACACAGGCCTTAAACCACAGCGTTAGTTGTAAGTAGATGCTTTATTTTGTAGTTCTTGATTTGAAATTGTACAAAATAGCCAACAAATATGTTTTGTTCCACCCATTTGGAAATTCCTCAGGGCTGCTGGTGTTCCCAAAGTGTGCCCTAAAGTGCAGGCATGGGCTTCGACAGGCTGAGCCTACGTCCTGCTCTCTGCACTTCAGAAAGGCATCAGGTGGTTTATAAATTTTCAAATGAGAAAATAAAAAGCAAATTGAAAACAAAGATCAGCAGGACATTAACACTTAAGTACATACCTCTTTTACTTTGGCAATGGGTAAAATCAAACGAACTAGGGGAATGTTAAAGGCACTGTATACTTAAAATGCAATCAAATTTCATGCCATGATCATTTACTGAAATGGTTGGGGTGCGATGCTTTAAATCTTGCGTTTGGTACGGTGCATTTAGGTCAATGATGAAAAACTGCAAGGAGTAAAGCGGCAGGGAGAGAAGGGAAAAGTAAAACAATGTTCTACAATATAGGGATGCTAGAAATGGGGTCTCTAGTTGGCAGAGGTATACATCCTTTTACAAGCAGGGGCCACAATCTTAGTCAGGATAAGACACAACACAATCCAAAGTATCCTGTGGCCACCCTCTGGTATCTTGGCAGTGAGCAGTCAGGCTTAACTTAGAAGGCAATGTGTAAAGTATTTGTGCAATAAATCATACAGTAACAGTGAAAACACCACAAAAATACAGTATTTAAGTCAAAACGACAAAGATCCAATAAGCACAAATTGAAATATCCCTTTTAAAAGATTTAAAAGAGTCTCAATCCTTAGAAATCAAATCAATTGTTGTGTCTTTGTAACATCAACCTTGTATGTAGCCTCAAATGTCAAATTCCTTCATATTTATGAAACTTTTAAAGTGCCTCACGAAGTACCTGGGAAGCATCAGTCCTTTGTGTGAGGGGAGGACCCTGGCTTTTGAAATGTAAGCGTGAGCCCCTCCACACTTCCTGTCTAGGAAGACCCATTCAGTTTGTTTGTAGATTAATGCAGATGTGACTGAGTGCCCTGTGTTTATGGTTGTGTGGGTGGAATACACAAGGGAAGGTGTCAACCAGCACAGATCAGAAGTGGATTGGAGACTGGTTGTAAGGCACAGATGGTACTAAGGGCAGAAAAATGACCACTTTCTAAATGCGGCATTTTATAATAGTAATATTAAATCCAACATCACCAGTAAGCAGGATTTTCTATTAGCATTCTGGCAATAGACAATATGACATGGCTACTACTTCAAGATCAGAATCTACCACTTGAAAGTATAAGGGCAGTCCTAATGCTAGTCTATGAGAAGAGCAGGCCTCACAGTAGAGTAAAACGAATTAGTTTTTCACTACCAGATCATATAAAACACAATTAAATGGCCTGCCTTTTTTCCTACATAGCACTCTGCCCTGTAGGATACCTAGGGCCTACCTTAGGGGTGACTTACATGTAGAAAAAGGGGAATTTAAGGCTTGGCAGGTAGTTTTAAACGTCAAGTCGTGGGGGCAGTGAAACAGCACACGCAGGCCTTCCAGTGGCAGGCCTGAGACATGGTTAAGAGGCTACTTATGTAGATGGCACAATCAGTGCTGCAGGCCCACTGTAGCATTTAATTTACATGTCCCACACAGGTACACAAAATACACCCTCAGTGGCACAGGGGTTGGGTTTTGTAGTGAAATCAATAGAAGGACCCGGGGGACACTCAGACAATGCAGGCAGGACACGATGGGCACTTCTGGTGCCAGCCACTGACAGGGCAAAGGTGAGGGCCGCCTGCTGGTCACTACTGCTCCAGTAGTTGGTTCCTCATGTGCCTGGGGGCTGCGGGTGCAGTGCTTCTCCCAGATGTCGGGTTCTTTGTTACCAGGCAGTCACAGTAAGTGGGGGTCCTCTGGATTCACTCTGCAGGCATCATCGTGAGGGTGCAGGGAGGTCAGCTCAGGGCAGACACGTCAGAGTCACCTGGGGGTCCTCTCTGCGGTGTTGGTTTCTCTGGACACGGGCGTGGGCGTCAGGTGCAGTGGTGGGGACTCATGCTTCAGCCGTGAGGTGAGAGTCCCTGTAAAGATGGTTTATTCTTGTTGCTTTGGACAGAGCCGCTGTCCACAGGAGTTTCTTGGTCCTTTGGATTTGCAGGGCAGTCTTCTGAGTCGGCAGAGGTCGCTAGGCCAGCAGGCTGCATCGCTGTTGCGGTAGGGATCGGTCCAAGTCAGTTATTGTCTCTGCAGGTTTTTTAGGTCAGCAGTCCTCCTCCTTATTCGGGTCGTCAGGAAATCTGTTTCCCTGGGTTTAGGGTTGCCCCTAAATACTCGATTTAGGGGTGTGTTTAGGGCTGGAGGGCAGTTGCCAATGGCTACTGTCCATGAGGGTGGCTACATCCTCCTTGTGTCTCCTCCCTTTGGGGAGGAGGCACATCCCTAATCCTATTGGGGGAAATCCTCCAAAGCAAGATGGAGTATTTTCTAAGGAAGGGGCCATCTTAGCTCTGGACACTTTAGGGGCTGTCCTGGCTGCAGGGTGACTCCTCCTTGTTTTCTTATAATCTCCTCTGGACTTGCCGCCAGAAGTGGGGGCTGTGTCCAGGAGGGCAGGCATTTCCATGAGCTGGAGTGCCCTGGGGCGTTTTAACACCAGACTTGAGCCTTTGAGGCTCACCGCCAGGTGTTACAGTTCCTGCAGGGGGGTGTGTGAAGCATCTCCACCCAGAACAAGCTTTGTTACAGGTCACAGAGTACACAAATGCTCTCACCCCATGTGGCCAGAAACGTACCTGGGAGTAGCAGGTTGGCAGAGACCAGTCAGCCTAGTACTAGCAGTTGGGCTGGCAGGTAGGGGGCATCTCCATGATGTATTTTGGGTGCATTTCTCAGTAAATCCCACACTGGCATCAGTGTGGATTTATTGTGCTGAGCAGTTGGATACCAAACTTCCCAGATTTCAGTGTAGCCATTAAGGAACTGTGGAGTCCGTGTTTGACAAACTCCCATATCATATGCTCTTTCTGGCTACCCTGCACTTACAATGTCTAAGAATTGGCTTAGACACTATAGGGACATAGTGCTCATGCAGCTATGCCCTCACCTGTGGTATAGTGCACCCTGCCTTCGGGCTGTAATGCTTGCTAGATGGTGATTTACCTATGCCACAGGCAGTGGGTTGTGGGCATGGCACCCTGAGGGACGTGCCATGTTGACTTAGTCTTTTTCTCCCCACTAGCATACACAAGATGTGAGGCAGTGTGCATGTGCTGAGGGAGGGGTCCCCAGGGTGGCATAATACATGCTACAGTCCTTAGAGACCTTCCCTGGCCACAGGGCCCTTGGTACCAGGGGTACCAGTTACAAGGGACTTATCTGTGTGCCAGGGCTGTATCAACTGTGGAAGCAAAGGTACAGTTTAGGGAAAGATAGCAGGGTCGAACAAACTTTCAATCGAAGCTGGCACCAACAAAAGGCAAAACGTTAGGGGGTAACCATGCCAACAGTGGCATTTCCCTACAGGTAGGGACCAGTGTTACCATGTTTAGCGGAGAGGGCATATGCACTTCAGCACTGGTTAGCAGCGGTAAAGTGCGCAGAGTCCTAAAACCAGCAAAAACTGTGTCAGAAAAATGCAGGGAGGCAAGCAAAAAGTTGGGGGATGACCAACCTAAGGAGGTCAAGTCTAACAAGGGACATTCCTGAAACGACAACGCTTGTTGTGAGGACTGTACCTATCTGTAGGAAGTTGGCTCTGTATGTGCTATTTCAAAGTAAGGAATAGCATGCACAGAGTCCAAGGGTTCCCCTTAGAGGTAAAATAGTGGTAAAAAGAGATAATACTAATGCTCTATTTTGTGGTAGTGTGGTCGAGCAGTAGGCTTATCCAAGGAGTAGTGTTAAGCATTTGTTGTACATACACAGACAATAAATGAGGTACACACACTCAGAGACAAATCCAGCCAATAGGTTTTTATATAGAAAAATATCTTTTCTTAGTTTATTTTAAGAACCACCGGTTCAAATTCTACATGTAATATCTCATTCGAAAGGTATTGCAGGTAAGTACTTTAGGAACTTCAAATCATCAAAATTGCATGTATACTTTTCAAGTTATTGACAAATAGCTGTTTTAAAAGTGGACACTTAGTGCAATTTTCACAGTTCCTAGGGGAGGTAAGTATTTGTTAGGTTAACCAGGTAAGTAAGACACTTACAGGGCTTAGTTCTTGGTCCAAGGTAGCCCACCGTTGGGGGTTCAGAGCAACCCCAAAGTCACCACCCCAGCAGCTCAGGGCCGGTCAGGTGCAGAGTTCAAAGTGGTGCCCAAAACGCATAGGCTAGAATGGAGAGAAGGGGGTGCCCCGGTTCCGGTCTGCTTGCAGGTAAGTACCCGCGTCTTCGGAGGGCAGACCAGGGGGGTTTTGTAGGGCACCGGGGGGACACAAGCCCACACAGAAATTTCACCCTCAGCGGCGCGGGGGCGGCCGGGTGCAGTGTAGACACAAGCGTCGGGTTTGCAATGTTAGTCTATGAGAGATCTCGGGATCTCTTCAGCGCTGCAGGCAGGCAAGGGGGGGGGATTCCTCGGGGAAACCTCCACTTGGGCAAGGGAGAGGGACTCCTGGGGGTCACTTCTCCAGTGAAAGTCCGGTCCTTCAGGTCCTGGGGGCTGCGGGTGCAGGGTCTCTCCCAGGCGTCGGGACTTTAGGTTCAAAGAGTCGCGGTCAGGGGAAGCCTCGGGATTCCCTCTGCAGGCGGCGCTGTGGGGGCTCAGGGGGGACAGGTTTTGGTACTCACAGTATCAGAGTAGTCCTGGGGTCCCTCCTGAGGTGTTGGATCGCCACCAGCCGAGTCGGGGTCGCCGGGTGCAGTGTTGCAAGTCTCACGCTTCTTGCGGGGAGCTTGCAGGGTTCTTTAAAGTTGCTGGAAACAAAGTTGCAGCTTTTCTTGGAGCAGGTCCGCTGTCCTCGGGAGTTTCTTGTCTTTTCGAAGCAGGGGCAGTCCTCAGAGGATGTCGAGGTCGCTGGTCCCTTTGGAAGGCGTCGCTGGAGCAGGATCTTTGGAAGGCAGGAGACAGGCCGGTGAGTTTCTGGAGCCAAGGCAGTTGTCGTCTTCTGGTCTTCCTCTGCAGGGGTTTTCAGCTAGGCAGTCCTTCTTCTTGTAGTTGCAGGAATCTAATTTTCTAGGGTTCAGGGTAGCCCTTAAATACTAAATTTAAGGGCGTGTTTAGGTCTGGGGGGTTAGTAGCCAATGGCTACTAGCCCTGAGGGTGGGTACACCCTCTTTGTGCCTCCTCCCAAGGGGAGGGGGTCACAATCCTAACCCTATTGGGGGAATCCTCCATCTGCAAGATGGAGGATTTCTAAAAGTTAGAGTCACTTCAGCTCAGGACACCTTAGGGGCTGTCCTGACTGGTCAGTGACTCCTCCTTGTTTTTCTCATTATCTTCTCCGGCCTTGCCGCCAAAAGTGGGGCCTGGCCGGAGGGGGCGGGCAACTCCACTAGCTGGAGTGTCCTGCTGGGTTGGCACAAAGGAGGTGAGCCTTTGAGGCTCACCGCCAGGTGTGACAATTCCTGCCTGGGGGAGGTGTTAGCATCTCCACCCAGTGCAGGCTTTGTTACTGGCCTCAGAGTGACAAAGGCACTCTCCCCATGGGGCCAGCAACATGTCTCGGTTTGTGGCAGGCTGCTAAAACTAGTCAGCCTACACAGATAGTCGGTTAAGTTTCAGGGGGCACCTCTAAGGTGCCCTCTGGGGTGTATTTTACAATAAAATGTACACTGGCATCAGTGTGCATTTATTGTGCTGAGAAGTTTGATACCAAACTTCCCAGTTTTCAGTGTAGCCATTATGGTGCTGTGGAGTTCGTGTTTGACAGACTCCCAGACCATATACTCTTATGGCTACCCTGCACTTACAATGTCTAAGGTTTTGTTTAGACACTGTAGGGGTACCATGCTCATGCACTGGTACCCTCACCTATGGTATAGTGCACCCTGCCTTAGGGCTGTAAGGCCTGCTAGAGGGGTGGCTTACCTATACTGCATAGGCAGTGAGAGGCTGGCATGGCACCCTGAGGGGAGTGCCATGTCGACTTACTCGTTTTGTCCTCACTAGCACACACAAGCTGGCAAGCAGTGTGTCTGTGCTGAGTGAGAGGTCTCCAGGGTGGCATAAGACATGCTGCAGCCCTTAGAGACCTTCCTTGGCATCAGGGCCCTTGGTACTAGAAGTACCAGTTACAAGGGACTTATCTGGATGCCAGGGTCTGCCAATTGTGGATACAAAAGTACAGGTTAGGGAAAGAACACTGGTGCTGGGGCCTGGTTAGCAGGCCTCAGCACACTTTCAATTGTAAACATAGCATCAGCAAAGGCAAAAAGTCAGGGGGCAACCATGCCAAGGAGGCATTTCCTTACACAACCCCCCCCCCAAACGAAAGAGGATGAGATTAACCTTTCCCAAGAGAGTCTTCATTTTCTAAGTGGAAGAACCTGGAAAGGCCATCTGCATTGGCATGGGCAGTCCCAGGTCTGTGTTCCACTATAAAGTCCATTCCCTGTAGGGAGATGGACCACCTCAACAGTGTAGGATTTTCACCTTTCATTTGCATCAGCCATTTGAGAGGTCTGTGGTCAGTTTGAACTAGGAAGTGAGTCCCAAAGAGGTATGGTCTCAGCTTCTTCAGGGACCAAACCACAGCAAAGGCCTCCCTCTCAATGGCACTCCAACGCTGCTCCCTGGGGAGTAACCTCCTGCTAATGAAAGCAACAGGCTGGTCAAGGCCATCATCATTTGTTTGGGACAAAACTGCCCCTATCCCATGTTCAGAGGCATCAGTCTGCACAATGAACTGCTTAGAATAATCTGGAGCTTTGAGAACTGGTGCTGAGCACATTGCTTGTTTCAGGGTGTCAAAGGCCTGTTGGCATTCCACAGTCCAGTTCACTTTCTTGGGCATTTTCTTGGAGGTGAGTTCAGTGAGGGCTGTCACAATGGATCCATATCCCTTCACAAACCTCCTGTAATACCCAGTCAAGCCAAGGAATGCCCTGACTTGAGTCTGGGTTTTTGGAGCTACCCAGTCCAGAATAGTCTGGATCTTGGGTTGGAGTGGCTGAACTTGGCCTCCACCTACAAGGTGGCCCAAGTAAACCACAGTTCCCTGCCCTATCTGGCATTTGGATGCCTTGATAGAGAGGCCTGCAGATTGCAGAGCCTTCAAAACCTTCTTCAGGTGGACCAGGTGATCCTGCCAGGTGGAGCTAAAGACAGCAATATCATCAAGATAAGCTGTGCTAAAGGACTCCAAGCCAGCAAGGACTTGATTCACCAACCTTTGGAAGGTGGCAGGGGCATTCTTTAAACCAAAGGGCATAACAGTAAACTGATAATGCCCATCAGGTGTGGAGAATGCTGTCTTTTCTTTTGCTCCAGGTGCCATTTTTATTTGCCAGTACCCTGCTGTCAAGTCAAAGGTACTTAGAAATTTGGCAGCACCTAATTTATCAATGAGCTCATCAGCTCTTGGAATTGGATGAGCATCTGTCTTGGTGACAGAATTGAGCCCTCTGTAGTCCACACAAAACCTCATCTCTTTCTTTCCATCTTTGGTGTGAGGTTTGGGGACTAAGACCACTGGGCTAGCCCAGGGCTGTCAGAGCGCTCAATTACTCCCAATTCCAGCATCTTGTGGACTTCCACCTTGATGCTTTCCTTAACATGGTCAGATTGTCTAAAGATTTTGTTCTTGACAGGCATGCTGTCTCCTGTGTCCACATCATGGGTACACAGGTGTGTCTGACCAGGGGTTAAGGAGAAGAGTTCAGGAAACTGTTGTAGGACTCTCCTACAATCAGCTTGCTGTTGGCCAGAGAGGGTGTCGGAGTAGATCACTCCATCTACTGTGCCATCTTTTGGGTCTGATGACAGAAGATCAGGGAGAGGTTCACTCTCTGCCTCCTGATCCTCATCTGTTACCATCAACAGATTGACATCAGCCCTGTCGTGGAAGAGCTTAAGGCGGTTTACATGGATCACCCTCTTGGGGCTCCTGCTTGTGCCCAGGTCCACCAGGTAGGTGACCTGACTCTTCCTTTCTAGTACTGGGTAAGGGCCACTCCATTTGTCCTGGAGTGCCCTGGGAGCCACAGGCTCCAGAACCCAGACTTTCTGCCCTGGTTGGAACTCAACCAGTGCAGCCTTTTGGTCATACCAAAACTTCTGGAGCTGTTGGCTGGCCTCAAGGTTTTTGGTTGCCTTTTCCATGTACTCTGCCATTCTAGAGCGAAGGCCAAGTACATAGTCCACTATGTCCTGTTTAGGCTCATGGAGAGGTCTCTCCCAGCCTTCTTTAACAAGGGCAAGTGGTCCCCTTACAGGATGACCAAACAGAAGTTCAAAGGGTGAGAATCCTACTCCCTTCTGTGGCACCTCTCTGTAAGCGAAAAGCAGACATGGCAAGAGGACATCCCATCTCCTTTTGAGCTTTTCTGGGAGCCCCATGATCATGCCTTTTAATGTCTTGTTGAATCTCTCAAACAAGCCATTAGTTTGTGGATGGTATGGTGTAGTGAATTTATAAGTCACTCCACACTCATTCCACATGTGCTTTAGGTATGCTGACATGAAGTTGGTACCTCTGTCAGACACCACCTCCTTAGGGAAACCCACTCTGGTAAAGATACCAATGAGGGCCTTGGCTACTGCAGGGGCAGTAGTCGACCTAAGGGGAATAGCTTCAGGATACCTGGTAGCATGATCCACTACTACCAGGATATACATATTTCCTGAGGCTGTGGGAGGTTCCAGTGGACCAACTATGTCCACACCCACTCTTTCAAAGGGAACCCCCACCACTGGAAGTGGAATGAGGGGGGCCTTTGGATGCCCACCTGTCTTACCACTGGCTTGACAGGTGGGGCAGGAGAGGCAAAACTCCTTAACCATGTTGGACATATTGGGCCAGTAGAAGTGGTTGACTAACCTCTCCCACGTCTTGGTTTGTCCCAAATGTCCAGCAAGGGGAATGTCATGGGCCAATGTTAGGATGAACTTCCTGAACAGCTGAGGCACTACCACTCTCCTAGTGGCACCAGGTTTGGGGTCTCTGGCCTCAGTGTACAGGAGTCCATCCTCCCAATAGACCCTATGCGTTCCATTTTTCTTGCCTTTGGACTCTTCAGCAGCTTGCTGCCTAAGGCCTTCAAGAGAGGGACAGGTTTCTTGTCCCTTACACAGCTCCTCCCTTGAGGGTCCCCCTGGGCCTAAGAGCTCAACCTGATAAGGTTCAAGCTCCAAAGGCTCAGTTCCCTCAGAGGGCAGAACTTCTTCCTGAGAAGAGAGGTTCCCTTTCTTTGGCTGTGTTGCAGTTGGTTTCCCAGCTGACTTCCCTGTTCTCTTGGTAGGCTGGGCCATTCTTCCAGACTCCAGCTCTACTTGTTCACCCCGTGCCTTGCACTGTGCTCTTGTTTTCACACACACCAGTTCAGGGATACCCAGCATTGCTGCATGGGTTTTTAGTTCTACCTCAGCCCATGCTGAGGACTCCAGGTCATTTCCAAGCAGACAGTCCACTGGGATATTTGAGGAGACCACCACCTGTTTCAGGCCATTGACCCCTCCCCATTCTAAAGTAACCATTGCCATGGGATGTACTTTTCTCTGATTGTCAGCGTTGGTGACTGTGTAAGTTTTTCCAGTCAGGTATTGGCCAGGGGAAACCAGTTTCTCTGTCACCATGGTGACACTGGCACCTGTATCCCTCAGGCCCTCTATTCTAGTCCCATTAATTAAGAGTTGCTGTCTGTATTTTTGCATGTTAGGCGGCCAGACAGCTAGTGTGGCTAAATCCACCCCACCCTCAGAAACTAGAATAGCTTCAGTGTGGACCCTGATTTGCTCTGGGCACACTGTTGATCCCACTTGGAGACTAGCCATACCAGTGTTACCTGGATGGGAGTTTGGAGTGGAACCTTTCTTGGGACAGGCCTTGTCTCCAGTTTGGTGTCCATGCTGTTTACAGCTATGACACCAGGCCTTTTTGGGATCAAAGTTTTTACCCTTGTACCCATTGTTTTGTGAAGAGGCTCTGGGCCCACCCTCCTGTGCAGGTTTTTGGGGGCCTGTAGAAGACTCTTTACTATTTTTAGTTTTGGCTGTCTCATCACCCTTCCCCTGGGGAGTCTTTGTGACCCCTTTCTTTTGGTCACCCCCTGTTGAAGTCTTGGACACCCTTGTCTTGACCCAATGCTCCGCCTTCTTTCCCAATTCTTGGGGAGAAATTGGTCCTAGGTCTACCAGATGCTGATGCAGTTTATCATTGAAACAATTACTCAATAGGTGTTCTTTCACAAATAAATTGTACAGCCCATCATAATTACTTACACCACTGCCTTGAATCCAACCATCTAGTGTTTTCACTGAGTAGTCAACAAAGTCAACCCAGGTCTGGCTCGAGGATTTTTGAGCCCCCCTGAACCTAATCCTGTACTCCTCAGTGGAGAATCCAAAGCCCTCAATCAGGGTACCCTTCATGAGGTCATAAGATTCTGCATCTTTTCCAGAGAGTGTGAGGAGTCTATCCCTACACTTTCCAGTGAACATTTCCCAAAGGAGAGCACCCCAGTGAGATCTGTTCACTTTTCTGGTTACACAAGCCCTCTCAAAAGCTGTGAACCATTTGGTGATGTCATCACCATCTTCATATTTTGTCACAATCCCTTTGGGGATTTTTAACATGTCAGGAGAATCTCTGACCCTATTTATATTGCTGCCACCATTGATGGGTCCTAGGCCCATCTCTTGTCTTTCCCTTTCTATGGCTAGGAGCTGTCTCTCTAAAGCCAATCTTTTGGCCATCCTGGCTAACAGGAGGTCATCTTCACTGAGAGCATCCTCAGTGATTTCAGAAATGTGGGACCCTCCTGTGAGGGACTCACTATTTCTGACTAACACAGTTGGAGACAGGACTTGAGGGGTCCTGTTCTCCCTATTTAGGACTGGAGGAGGGACATTGGCCTCCAAGTCACTAATTTCTTCCTCTGTGAGGTCATCATCAGAGGGGTTGGCTTTTTCAAACTCTGCCAACAGCTCCTGGAGCTGAATTTTGGTAGGTCTGGAGCCAATGGTTATTTTCTTTATATTACAGAGAGACCTTAGCTCCCTCATCTTAAGATGGAGGTAAGGTGTGGTGTCGAGTTCCACCACCTGCATCTCTGTATCAGACATTATTCTGCTAAGAGTTGGAATACTTTTTTAAGAATCTAAAACTGTTTCTAGAATCTAATTCAAACTTTTAACAAACTTTTAAACTCTAAAAAGACAATGCTAAACAGGGACTTAACACACAAGGCCCTAGCAGGACTTTTAAGAATTTAGAAAACTTTCAAATTGCAAAAATGAATTTCTAATGACAATTTTGGAATTTGTCGTGTGATCAGGTATTGGCTGAGTAGTCCAGCAAATGCAAAGTCTTGTACCCCACCGCTGATCCACCAATGTAGGAAGTTGGCTCTGTATGTGCTATTTCAAAGTAAGGAATAGCATGCACAGAGTCCAAGGGTTCCCCTTAGAGGTAAAATAGTGGTAAAAAGAGATAATACTAATGCTCTATTTTGTGGTAGTGTGGTCGAGCAGTAGGCTTATCCAAGGAGTAGTGTTAAGCATTTGTTGTACATACACATAGACAATAAATGAGGTACACACACTCAGAGACAAATCCAGCCAATAGGTTTTTATATAGAAAAATATCTTTTCTTAGTTTATTTTAAGAACCACTGGTTCAAATTCTACATGTAATATCTCATTCGAAAGGTATTGCAGGTAAGTACTTTAGGAACTTCAAATCATCAAAATTGCATGTATACTTTTCAAGTTATTGACAAATAGCTGTTTTAAAAGTGGACACTTAGTGTAATTTTCACAGTTCCTAGGGGAGGTAAGTATTTGTTAGGTTAACCAGGTAAGTAAGACACTTACAGGGCTTAGTTCTTGGTCCAAGGTAGCCCACCGTTGGGGGTTCAGAGCAACCCCAAAGTCACCACACCAGCAGCTCAGGGCCGGTCAGGTGCAGAGTTCAAAGTGGTGCCCAAAACGCATAGGCTAGAATGGAGAGAAGGGGGTGCCCCGGTTCCGGTCTGCTTGCAGGTAAGTACCCGCGTCTTCGGAGGGCAGACCAGGGGGGTTTTGTAGGGCACCGGGGGGGACACAAGCCCACACAGAAATTTCACCCTCAGCGGCGCGGGGGCGGCCGGGTGCAGTGTAGACACAAGCGTCGGGTTTGCAATGTTAGTCTATGAGAGATCTCGGGATCTCTTCAGCGCTGCAGGCAGGCAAGGGGGGGATTCCTCGGGGAAACCTCCACTTGGGCAAGGGAGAGGGACTCCTGGGGGTCACTTCTCCAGTGAAAGTCCGGTCCTTCAGGTCCTGGGGGCTGCGGGTGCAGGGTCTCTCCCAGGCGTCGGGACTTTAGGTTCAAAGAGTCGCGGTCAGGGGAAGCCTCGGGATTCCCTCTGCAGGCGGCGCTGTGGGGGCTCAGGGGGGACAGGTTTTGGTACTCACAGTATCAGAGTAGTCCTGGGGTCCCTCCTGAGGTGTTGGATCGCCACCAGCCGAGTCGGGGTCGCCGGGTGCAGTGTTGCAAGTCTCACGCTTCTTGCGGGGAGCTTGCAGGGTTCTTTAAAGTTGCTGGAAACAAAGTTGCAGCTTTTCTTGGAGCAGGTCCGCTGTCCTCGGGAGTTTCTTGTCTTTTCGAAGCAGGGGCAGTCCTCAGAGGATGTCGAGGTCGCTGGTCCCTTTGGAAGGCGTCGCTGGAGCAGGATCTTTGGAAGGCAGGAGACAGGCCGGTGAGTTTCTGGAGCCAAGGCAGTTGTCGTCTTCTGGTCTTCCTCTGCAGGGGTTTTCAGCTAGGCAGTCCTTCTTCTTGTAGTTGCAGGAATCTAATTTTCTAGGGTTCAGGGTAGCCCTTAAATACTAAATTTAAGGGCGTGTTTAGGTCTGGGGGGTTAGTAGCCAATGGCTACTAGCCCTGAGGGTGGGTACACCCTCTTTGTGCCTCCTCCCAAGGGGAGGGGGTCACAATCCTAACCCTATTGGGGGAATCCTCCATCTGCAAGATGGAGGATTTCTAAAAGTTAGAGTCACTTCAGCTCAGGACACCTTAGGGGCTGTCCTGACTGGTCAGTGACTCCTCCTTGTTTTTCTCATTATCTTCTCCGGCCTTGCCGCCAAAAGTGGGGCCTGGCCGGAGGGGGCGGGCAACTCCACTAGCTGGAGTGTCCTGCTGGGTTGGCACAAAGGAGGTGAGCCTTTGAGGCTCACCGCCAGGTGTGACAATTCCTGCCTGGGGGAGGTGTTAGCATCTCCACCCAGTGCAGGCTTTGTTACTGGCCTCAGAGTGACAAAGGCACTCTCCCCAAGGGGCCAGCAACATGTCTCGGTTTGTGGCAGGCTGCTAAAACTAGTCAGCCTACACAGATAGTCGGTTAAGTTTCAGGGGGCACCTCTAAGGTGCCCTCTGGGGTGTATTTTACAATAAAATGTACACTGGCATCAGTGTGCATTTATTGTGCTGAGAAGTTTGATACCAAACTTCCCAGTTTTCAGTGTAGCCATTATGGTGCTGTGGAGTTCGTGTTTGACAGACTCCCAGACCATATACTCTTATGGCTACCCTGCACTTACAATGTCTAAGGTTTTGTTTAGACACTGTAGGGGTACCATGCTCATGCACTGGTACCCTCACCTATGGTATAGTGCACCCTGCCTTAGGGCTGTAAGGCCTGCTAGAGGGGTGGCTTACCTATACTGCATAGGCAGTGAGAGGCTGGCATGGCACCCTGAGGGGAGTGCCATGTCGACTTACTCGTTTTGTCCTCACTAGCACACACAAGCTGGCAAGCAGTGTGTCTGTGCTGAGTGAGAGGTCTCCAGGGTGGCATAAGACATGCTGCAGCCCTTAGAGACCTTCCTTGGCATCAGGGCCCTTGGTACTAGAAGTACCAGTTACAAGGGACTTATCTGGATGCCAGGGTCTGCCAATTGTGGATACAAAAGTACAGGTTAGGGAAAGAACACTGGTGCTGGGGCCTGGTTAGCAGGCCTCAGCACACTTTCAATTGTAAACATAGCATCAGCAAAGGCAAAAAGTCAGGGGGCAACCATGCCAAGGAGGCATTTCCTTACACTATCTGTATGTTAAGAAACCTGATTAAGATATTAGAAATGGAAGAACCCACCTTGAAAGCAACTCACGCTCAACAGGGTAGCTAACCTCAATATTGCAGTAAGTTTTAAGAAAGCACAACTTAATGCTGGCGCAGATTAAAAAAATAAATAAATTGCGAGGAATCGAGTGGACGTCAGCAGCTTTAACTTTTCCATTATTTGAACCTCAAAACACAAAAAAATACAGAAACAAGCACTCAAATATACAAATGATTCAATATTTAATGCACAACTGTATGAAGTTGGCTCTGTATATACTATTTCAAAGAAAAATAAGTGAACCCTTGGACTGTGCGCACTAAGAGGTGAGATAGTGGCACAATTAGATAATTCTAATGCTCTATTTTGTGGTAGTGTGGTCGAGCAGTAGGCTTATCAGAGGGTAGTGTTCAGCATTTGTTGAACATACACAGGCAATAAATGAGGAACACACACTCAAAGACTTACTCCAGGCCAATAGGTTTTTAATATAGAAAAATATATGTGTAAGTTTATTTTAAGAACCACAGGTTCAAGCTTTGAAGTAAACACATAAAATGCAAGGTACTTCACACAGGTAAATTAGGAACTTTGAATAAAAGCAATGTCAGACAGTCTTTATTAAAATGAAAATAAGCTATTTTAAAAGCTGACAGTGCAAAAATCAACAGTTCCTGGGGGAGGTAGGTAAAAGGTTAGTTTGGAAGGTTAGTAAAACACTTAAATCTCAGTTCTGGGGCATAGGCAGCCCATCGTTGGGGGTTCAAGGCAACCCCAAAGTTACCACACCAGCAGCTCAGGGTCTGTCAGGTGCAGAGGTCAGAGAGGTGCCCAAAACTCATATGCGCCTATGGAGAACAGGGGTGCTCCGGTTCCAATCTGCCAGCAGGTAAGTACCCAAATCCTCGGGCGGGGGGGGAGACACAAACACACCCTCAGTGGCACAGGGGCGGCTGGGTGCAGTCGTGACAGCCACCACCTAGGCTAGGCAGAGGGTTGTCTGGGGGTCACTCCTGCACTGAGGTTCGGTTCCTACAGGTCCGGGGGGCTGCAGGTGCCGGGCTTGGTCCAGGCATCGGGCCCATGTTACAGGCAGTCGCGGTCAGGGGGGGGCCTC
The DNA here is from genome assembly GCF_031143425.1 of Pleurodeles waltl. Classification (NCBI taxonomy): domain Eukaryota; kingdom Metazoa; phylum Chordata; class Amphibia; order Caudata; family Salamandridae; genus Pleurodeles; species Pleurodeles waltl. Next base: position 421,318,322 of record NC_090446.1, on the reverse strand, counting down.
TGGATTGTTGAGCAGATCCGTTGATCACAGGAGTTTCTTGGTCCTGGGGGTCAGGGAAGTCCTCCGAGGCTTCAGAGGTCGCTGGTCCCTGTTGGATGCGTCGCTGGTTGCAGGTTTTTGACTCTGCAGACAGGCCGGTGGGGCTGGGGCCAAAGCAGTTGTTGTCCGTCGTCTCTGCAGGCTTGTAGGTCAGCAGTCCTCCTTTGTAGTTCAGGAATTCCTTTTCCTAGGTTCTGGGGAGTTCCTAAATATTGAATTTAGGGGTGTGTTTAGGTCTGGGAGGGCAGTAGCCAATGACTACTGTCCTGAAGGGTGGCTACACCCTCTCTGTGCCTCCTCCCTGTGGGGAGGGGTGCACATCCCTAATCCTATTGGGGGAATCCTCTAAAACTAAGATGGAGGATTTCTAAAGGCAGGGCTCACCTCAGTCAGGGCACCTTAGGGGCTGTCCTGACTGGTGGGTGACTCCTCCTTGGTTTTCTCATTATCTCCTCCAGCCTTTCTGCCAAAAGTGGGGGCAGTGGCCGGAGGGACAGGCATCTCCACTAGCTGGGATGCCCTGGGGCGCTGTAACAAAAAGTTTGAGCCTTTGAGGCTCACCACCAGGTGTTACAGTTCCTGCAGGGGAGGTGTGAAGCACCTCCTCCCGCTTTGTTCCTGGCCACAGAGTGACAAAGGCACTCTCCCCATGTGGCCAGCAACTTGTCTGGTTTGTGGCAGGAACTGCTCAGCCTACACTAGATGTCAGGTACGTTTTCAGAGAGCATCTCCAAGATGCCCTCTGGGTGCATGTTACAATAAATTGTACACTGGCATCAGTGTGCTTTTATTGTGCTGAGAAGTTTGATACCAAACTTCCCAGATTTCAGTGTAGCCATTATGGAAGTGTGGAGTTCGTGTTTGACCAACTCCCAGACCATATACACTTATGGCTACCCTGCACTTAAAATGTCTAAGGTTTTGCTTAGACACTGTTGGGGCATAGTGCTCATGCACATATGTGTAGGAAAGTACCATCTTGCCTGGCATGTTACCCCCATATTTCACTGTATATATGTTGTTTTAGTCTATGTGTCACTGGGACCCTGCCAGGCAGGACCCCCAGTGCTCATAGTATGTGCCCTGTATGTGTTCCCTGTGTGATGCCTAACTGTCTCACTGAGGCTCTGCTAACCAGAACCTCAGTGGTTTTGCTCTCTCTGCTTTCCAAATGTGTCACTAACAGGCTAGTGACTAAATTTACCAATTCACATTGGCATACTGGTACACCCATATAATTCCCTAGTATATGGTACTGAGGTACCCAGGGTATTGGGGTTCCAGGAGATCCCTATGGGCTGCAGCATTTCTTTTGCCACCCATAGGGAGGTGTAACAATTCTTACACAGGCCTGCCAGTGCAGCCTGAGTGAAATAACGTCAACGTTATTTCACAGCCATTTACCACTGCACTTAAGTAACTTATAAGTCACCTATATGTCTAACCTTCACCTAGTGAAGGTTGGGTGCAAAGTTACTTAGTGTGTGGGCACCCTGGCACTAGCCAAGGTGCCCCCACATCGTTCAGGGCAAATTCCCCACTGTACATAGGTCACTACCTATGTACAGCGTCACGATGGTAACTCCAAACATGGCCATGTAACATGTCTAAGATCATGGAATTGTCCATGATCCCCCCGGGTCTCTAGCACAGAACCCGGGTACTGCCAAACTGCCTTTGCGGGGTCTCCACTGCAGCTGCTGCCGCCAACCCCTCAGACAGGTTTCTGCCCTCCAGGGGTCCAGGCAGCCCTGGCCCAGGAAGGCAGAACAAAGGACTTCCTCTGAGAGAGGGTGTGACACCCTCTCCCTTTGGAAATAGGTGTGATGGGCTGGGGAGGAGTAGCCTTCCCCAGTCTCTGGAAATGCTTTGATGGGCACAGATGGTGCCCATCTCTGCATAAGCCAGTCTACACCGGTTCAGGGATCCCCCCAGCCCTTCTCTGGCGCGAAACTGGACAAAGGAAAGGAGAGTGACCACTCCCCTGACCAGTACCTCCCAGGGGTGGTGCCCAGAGCTCCTCCAGTGTGTCCCAGACCTCTGCCATCTCGGAAACAGAGGTGTTTGTGGCACACTGGACTGCTCTGAGTGGACAGTACCAGCAGGTGACGTCAGAGGCTCCTTCTGATAAGCTCTTACCTCTCTTGGTAGCCAATCCTCCTTCCTAGGTAGCCAAACCTCCTTTTCTGGCTATTTAGGGTCTCTGCTTTGGGAAATTCTTCAGATAACGAATGCAAGAGCTCACCAGAGTTCCTCTGCATCTCCCTCTTCACCTTCTGCCAAAGGATCGACCGCTGACTGCTCAGGACGCCTGAAAAACCGCAACAAAGTAGCAAGACGACTACTAGCAACCTTGTATCGCTTCATCCTGCCGGCTTTCTCGACTGTTTCCAGGTGGTGCATGCTCTGGGGGTAGCCTGCCTCCTCCCTGCACCAGGAGCTCTGAAGAAATCTCCTGTGGGTCGACGGAATTTTCCCCCTGCAACCGCAGGCAACAAAAGACTGCATCACCGGTCCTCTGGGTCCTTTCTCAGCACGAGCGTGGTCCTTGGAACTGAGCAACTCTGTCCAAGTGACTCCCACAGTCCAGTGACTCTTCAGTCCAAGTTTGGTGGAGGTAAGTCCTTGCCTCCCCACGCTAGACTGCATTGCTGGGTACCGCGTGATTTGCAGCTGCTCCGGCTCCTGTGCACTCTTCCAGGATTTCCTTCGTGCACAGCCAAGCCTTGGTCCCCGAAACTCTAACCTGCAGTGCTCAACCTTCTGAGTTGTCCTCCGACGTCGTGGGACTCCCTTTTGTGACTTCGGGTGGACTCCGGTTCACTCTTCTTCTAAGTGCCTGTTCAGGTACTTCTGCAGGTACTGCCTGCTTCTGTGAGGGCTCCCCACGTTGCTGGGCGCCCCCTCGGTCTCCTCATCCAAGTGGTGAAATCCTGGTCCCTCCTGGGCCACAGCAGCATCCAAAAACGCTAACCGTGACCCTTGCAGCCAGTAAGGCTTGTTTGCGGTCTTTCTGCGTGGGAACACCTCTGCAAGCTTCATCGCGACATGGGACAGCCATCCTCCAAAGGAGAAGTTCCTAGTCCTCTTCTTTCTTGCAGAACTCCAAGCTTCTTCCAACCGGTGGCATCTTCCTTGCACCCTCAGCTGGCATTTCCGGGGCTCCTGCCCACTCTTGACACTGTCGCGACTATTGGACTTGGTCCCCTTGCCTTACAGGAACTCAGGTCCGGAAATCCACTGTTGTTGCATTGCTGGTGTTTGGTCTTCCTGCAGAATGCCCATATCATGACTTCTGTGCTCTCTGGGGGTAGTAGGTGCACTTTACACCTACCTTACAGGGTCTTGGGGTGGGCTATTTTTCTAACCCTCACTGTTTTCTTACAGTCCCAGTGACCCTCTACAAGCTCACATAGGTTTGGGGTCCATTCGTGGTTCGCATTCCACTTTTGGAGTATATGGTTTGTGTTGCCCCTATACCTATGTGCTCCTATTGCAATCTATTGTAACTTTACACTACTTGCATTACTTTTCTTGCTATAACCTGCATAATTTTGGTGTGTGTGTGTGTATCTCTCTCTTGTGTATATAACTTATCCTCATACTGAGGGTACTCACTGAGATACTTTTGGCATATAGTCATAAAAATACCTTTATTTTTAGTACTTCTGTGTATTGTGTTTTCTTATGATATTGTGGTCTAGTAGGAGCTTTACATGTCTACTAGTTCAGCCTAAGCTGCTTTGCCATAGCTACCTTTTATCAGCCTAAGCTGCTAGAAACACCTCTTCTACACTAATAAGAGATAACTGGACCTGGCACAAGGTGTAAGTACCTCTGGTACCCACTACAAGCCAGGCCAGCCTCTTACAATATGCCCTCACCGTTGGTATAGTGAACCCTGCCTTAGGGCTGTAAGGCCTGCTAAAGGGGTGACTTACCTATGCCACAGGCAGTGTGAGATTGGCATGGCACTCTGAGGGGAGTGCCATGTCGACTTAGTCATTTTCTCCCCACCAGCACACAAAAGCTGTGAGGCAGTGTGCATGTGCTGAGTGAGGGGTCTCCAGGGTGGCATAAGACATGCTGCAGCCTTTAGAGACCTTCCCTGGCATCAGGGACCTTGGTACCAGGGGTCCCAGTTACAAGGGACTTATGTGAGTGCCAGGGCTGTGCCAACTGTGGAAGCTAAGGTACAGTTTAGGGGAAAGAATACTGGTGCTGGGGCCTGGTTAGCAGGGTCCCAGCACACTTTCAATCAAAACTTAGCATCAGCAAAGGCAAAAAGTCAAGAGGTAAACAAGCCAAGGAGGCATTTCCTTACAACAACTAAATATAAAATATAAAGAGTCCATCAAACAGGAAGGTTGGGGGTTTTGTAAACTAAACAGAGGCCGCCCCTCATCCATACTATGTCAGTTTGATGCATTTGCACTTCTTACAGCAATCAATCTGACAGCTTCAAATTTATATGTAGCCTCAAATTCCTTCATATTTATAGAACTAAAAAAAAAAAAATCTATCTATTTAGATTTTGCTTCTTCATTTGTATACATTTTCATTCAACCACGGACCCCCTAAATGTTCAGCGCAGACTCCCAGGTGTCCCTGGACCATACGCGTTAAAAATCAAAAGAGCACATAAAAACACAACAATAACCTTTTAAAAATATTTAGAAGTTTGTCATAAAATTGGGTAACATCACAGCCACTACAGCACAACCAATTAATTTAATTAGCATGTTTCACTCTTTCTACAATAGTCTCTGTACAAACCAGGGAGCTCAAAGTGCCCAAAATTACATTAAAATTATAGTTAAATAACAACGCTTCTATTAAACGTAGACTCGACAAATCATCATGCAAACTGTGACGCTGGGGAAATAGGATATCGAGCTTCTAAAGGTTTTGCAAAAACGGGGGAGCTGAAACGACCAACGAGAAGTGAGGGTTATACATAGAAATAAAACTGGTCCGCGAGTTACTATAAAAGCTCAATTGGCATGCCGTGTGGATGTTACACGATGCTATATGGAAACTGGGAAATAAATGGTATTTGTATATCGTTTACTACCCTTGCCGTGGGATCTTTTAACTTGTCTTCAAAGACAGTCCAGGAAGTCTGCGTTTAGTACTCATTTGACGGATGTAATGTCAATCATCCGCCACACCACACGATGCCGCTGTGCCCGCGCCCAAGACTGGCTCTTACCTGCCACCACCTCCGTGACGGTCTTGCCGTAGTCCTGGGCTCAAGACACCGTTGGAGCTACCGGCCGAGGGTATCCCTGTTCCAGCCATGACTGTCTTCCGTCCGGTCGTGGCCTGCTGTGAGGGCGGCTTCATCATCATAGCACGAGCGGAAAATGGAAGGAAGACGCGCGAGACCAACCAAGAATGGAGAGAGTGTAGTACAGAATGCTTCGCGCATGCGTATCAACGCTAAACTCAATAATACAGCACTAATATCCAGCGCATGCACGCAACAGACAGAACGTAAAAAAAAAATACCGGAGAAGAGGAAGGAAGAACGCGCGCACAAACGATCTACTTAAGGAACGTGGCGCAATCTGCATACGACAATCGCAATTAAAACAAACGCGCGGTGCGTCCTCCCTTGAAAAAGTCAAAAGAGGAAATCCACATGCGCAAAAGTTCGCGCTGGTAACTGCTGTGAGCTCTTCTACTTCCAAAAATCTACCCTTTGCTAACTATACTCAATCTCTCGTGCGTGCCGCGGAACTTTTGTTTCAGGGGTATATATCCTGCGGGTGACGACACTTCCCATTGCGCGCGCCACAACCGAAAATGTCTAACTACTTCCGGCTACCTGTCTCCTTCCGCCTCCGGGTGGAGCGCGCAGTTACCAATTAATTCTCGAGAGCAGCCACTTCAGTGTGTGTGTACATATTGTTTTCGTGGGCAGTAAAATACGGGAAACTTGACAAATAAACGATTCGCTAAAGGTCATGAGGAGAGAACTCAGTAAAACGCTTTAAGTAATTAAATCTTTATATGGTCTTAGTATTCCTCCGCGTGTGCGTAACGGTGGGCCTGCGCTTTGATTGTTATTTGGAAGCATGACCTTAAAGTGAGTGACCTTCGGTTTCGGAAGCTTATTTTCTTCCTGACGAAGAGATGCTCTGTGTTGCAGACTTCCCAAGCGCGTTTGCTTATGACTTCGGAAGAGCCGGGGTTTTATTTAATTAAATAAAGCTCTCGTCGCAGAAATTCTGTTGTTGTATAATAATTGCTATGTAGTATAATTGATTTCAGATTTTTTTGATTTATGACGTTTTGGCAAATAAGTGGCTTTCTCTGTATGAATACACAGAAGTTGATCCCAGAGCGTGTTAACCGGGCCTCGTGGAACTACAAGGCAACTAATTACGCTGTCACAGGATCTTTGTTTTTGTCGGTCATTGTGTATTGTAGGCGATTTATTACCACAACTTCCTGTTTCCATCATGAGGGAACCCTGTGCCTCTGCACTACAGTCTCGTAAACAACCATATGGACACCACACAAGTACAATCGGACAGCTGTCACTCTTTGAATTCTATGTCAGAACTGGAGACTCAGATAATGCTTTCTCATCCTTTACTGCTTAAAACAGCCAATGAAAACATTAGAAACTTGATTATAAGTGTGAAGTTGGGTTGTGAAGTAATAAATCACAACACAATCCGGTATCTTCAACAGTTTGTAGGTTTATTCAATGTCGCCCCAGCCATTGTCCTCTCGCATCCACCCTCATTCCACATTCTATCACCCTGGTGATCGCGTGATCCCAGTATTATCAATACATCACACATCTCCCTTTCCATATTTAACAAAACTAAAACAGAAATACTTGTTTTCCACTGTAGGAGGCTGGACTGGCTTGTAGTGAGTACCAAGGCCTTGCACCAGGCCCAGTTATCCCTTATTAGTGTATAGGGTGTCTAGCAGCTTAGGCTGATAGATAATGGTAGCTTAGCAGAGCAGCTTAGGCTGAACTAGGAGACGTGTGAAGCTACTACAGTACCACCTAGTGTCATATGCACAATATCATAAGAAAACACAATACACAGTTATACTAAAAATAAAGGTACTTTATTTTTATGACAATATGCCAAAGTATCTTAGAGTGTACCCTCAGTGAGAGGATAGGAAATATACACAAGATATATATACACAATAGCAAAAATACGCAGTATAGTCTTAGAAAACAGTGCAAACAATGTATAGTTACAATAGGATGCAATGGGGAAACATAGGGATAGGGGCAACACAAACCATATACTCCAAAAGTGGAATGCGAACCACGAATGGACCCCAAACCTATGTGACCTTGTAGAGGGTCGCTGGGACTATTAGAAAATAGTGAGAGTTAGAAAAATAACCCTCCCCAAGACCCTGAAAAGTGAGTGCAAAGTGCACTAAAGTTCCCCTAAGGACAAAGTAGTCGTGTTAGAGGAATAATGCAGGAAAGACACAAACCAGCAATGCAACAACTGTGGATTTCCAATCTAGGGTACCTGTGGAACAAGGGGACCAAGTCCAAAAGTCACAAGCAAGTCGGAGATGGGCAGATGCCCAGGAAATGCCAGCTGCGGGTGCAAAGAAGCTTCTACTGGACAGAAGAAGCTGAGGTTTCTGCAGGAACGAAAAGGGCTAGAGACTTCCCCTTTGGTGGACGGATCCCTCTCGCCGTGGAGAGTCGCGCAGAAGTGTTTTCCCGCCGAAAGAACGCCAACAAGCCTTGCTAGCTGCAAATCGTGCGTTTGGCGTTTTTGGACGCTGCTGGGGCCCAGGAGGGACCAGGAGGTCGCAAATTGGACCTGAAGAGAGAGGGGACGTCGAGCAAGACAAAGAGCCCTCACTGAAGCAGGTAGCACCCAGAGAAGTGCCAGAAACAGGCACTATGAGGATGCGTGAAACGGTGCTCGCCGAAGTTGCACAAAGGAGTCCCACGTCGCCGGAGACCAACTTAGAAAGTCGTGCAATGCAGGTTAGAGTGCCGTGGACCCAGGCTTGGCTGTGCACAAAGGATTTCCGCCGGAAGTGCACAGGGGCCGGAGTAGCTGCAAAGTCACGGTTCCCAGCAATGCAGCCCAGCGAGGTGAGGCAAGGACTTACCTCTACCAAACTTGGGCTGAAGAGTCACTGGACTGTGGGGGTCACTTGGACAGAGTCGCTGGATTCGAGGGACCTCGCTCGTCGTGCTGAGAGGAGACTCAAGGGACCGGTAATGCAGCTTTTTGGTGCCTGCGGTTGCAGGGGGAAGATTCCGTCGACCCACGGGAGATTTCTTCGGAGCTTCTGGTGCAGAGAGGAGGCAGGCTACCCCCACAGCATGCACAAGCAGGAAAACAGTTGAGAAGGCGGCAGGATCAGCGTTACAGAGTTGCAGTAGTCGTCTTTGCTACTATGTTGCAGGTTTGCAGGCTTCCAGCGCGGTCAGCAGTCGATTCCTTATCAGAAGGTGAAGAGAGAGATGCAGAGGAACTCGGATGAGCTCTTGCATTCGTTATCTAAAGTTTCCCCAGAGACAGAGACCCTAAATAGCCAGAAAAGAGGGTTTGGCTACCTAGGAGAGAGGATAGGCTACTAACACCTGAAGGAGCCTATCAGCAGGAGTCTCTGACGTCACCTGGTGGCACTGGCCACTCAGAGCAGTCCAGTGTGCCAGCAGCACCTCTGTTTCCAAGATGGCAGAGGTCTGGAGCACACTGGAGGAGCTCTGGACACCTCCCAGGGGAGGTGCAGGTCAGGGGAGTGGTCACTCCCCTTTCCTTTGTCCAGTTCCGCGCCAGAGCAGGGGCTAAGGGGTCCCTGAACCAGTGTAGACTGGCTTATGCAGAATTGGGCACATCTGTGCCCAAGAAAGCATTTCCAGAGGCTGGGGGAGGCTACTCCTCCCCTGCCTTCACACCATTTTCCAAAGGGAGAGGGTGTCACACCCTCTCTCAGAGGAAGTTCTTTGTTCTGCCATCCTGGGCCAGGCCTGGCTGGACCCCAGGAGGGCAGATGCCTGTCTGAGGGGTTGGCAGCAGCAGCAGCTGCAGTGAAACCCCAGGAAGGGCAGTTTGGCAGTACCAGGGTCTGTGCTACAGACCACTGGGATCATGGGATTGTGCCAACTATGCCAGGATGGCATAGAGGGGGCAATTCCATGATCATAGACATGTTACATGGCCATATTCGGAGTTACCATTGTGAAGCTACATATAGGTAGTGACCTATATGTAGTGCACGCGTGTAATGGTGTCCCCGCACTCACAAAGTTCAGGGAATTGGCTCTGAACAATGTGGGGGCACCTTGGCTAGTGCCAGGGTGCCCTCACACTAAGTAACTTTGCACCCAACCTTTACCAGGTAAAGGTTAGACATATAGGTGACTTATAAGTTACTTAAGTGCAGTGTAAAATGGCTGTGAAATAACGTGGACGTTATTTCACTCAGGCTGCAGTGGCAGGCCTGTGTAAGAATTGTCAGAGCTCCCTATGGGTGGCAAAAGAAATGCTGCAGCCCATAGGGATCTCCTGGAACCCCAATACCCTGGGTACCTCAGTACCATATACGAGGGAATTATAAGGGTGTTCCAGTAAGCCAATGTAAATTGGTAAAAATGGTCACTAGCCTGTTAGTGACAATTTGGAAAGAAATGAGAGAGCATAACCACTGAGGTTCTGATTAGCAGAGCCTCAGTGAGACAGTTAGGCACCACACAGGGAACACATACATGCACACCTATGAGCACTGGAGCCCTGTGTGACAGGGTCCCAGTGACACATACATATAGGCCACAACCTTATGAGCACTGGGGTCCTGACTAGCAGGGTCCCAGTGACACATAACAAACACACTGAAAACATAGTGTTTTCACTATGAGCACTGGGGCCTAGCCATCAGGATCCCAGTGAGACAGTGAAAACAGTGACAAACATCCTGACATACACTCACAAACAGGCCAAAAGTGGGGGTAACAAGGCTAGAAAGAGGCTACTTTCTCACATCCACGTTACAATATCTAAAACAAAGTGAAGAAAATCAAATGCAACAGAAACATATACACTCCCAAACTTATGAAATTATCATTATAAAACAAAACTAAATACCTGCTATACCTTGTGTATTAACTATCTTTGTCTAACATAAGTGCAAAACCACCCTTTGCAAGGGGACAGGCCTAGTATCCCAAACAACTTCCCAATCACTTATCAATTGAGAACATAGGGGGTCATTACAACATTGGCGGTAAAAGGCGCTTACCGCCGTGCAGAAGACCGCCAATACACCGCCGCCGCAGCGGTATTCCGCCACAGCTATTATGACACACATCTCGCGATCCGCCTAAATTCAGACACCCACACAACACCGCCACACCAAAGGTCAGTGATAAACTGGCAGAAACAAATCCTCCACCTCCACGCCAACAGAAACACGCCCATGCTATTACGAACCACGAATCCACGCGGCGGTCTTTCAACCGCGATATTCCATTGGCGGTACACACCGCCGCACTCAAAATACACACACATCTCCAAAACACCGCCACATTGGACAATTACAAATACACACACCTGATACACATACAAACACCACTCCCACACACCCAACACTATATAAAACACACACCCACAAACCCCTACAACCAAAAAATCACAAACGAAGGCCAGAGAGAGAGCACAGAATAGACAACTCCATCACACAGAGGCACACAACACCATCACCCACACAAAATCCATGCACAAAACACCACACACCACTACACTCACCACACTCATCACCATATATACCACCCCACACATCACCTACACCACCCCATGTCACACCAAAGACACCCGCTTCTCCGAGGAGGAGCTGAGGGTCATGGTGGAGGAAATCGTCCGGGTAGGGCCACAGCTATTTGGCTCACAGGTACAGCACACATCAATAGCCAGGAAGATGGAGCTATGGCGCAGAATAGTGGACAGGGTGAACGCAGTGGGACAGCACCCAAGAAATAGGGAGGACATCAGGAAGAGGTGGAACGACCTACGGGGGAAGGTGTGTTCAACGGTCTCCAGGCACAACATCGCGGTACAGCGGACTGGCGGCGGACCCCCACCTCCTCCCCCACAACTAACAACATGGGAGGAGCAAGTCATGACCATCATGCATCCTGAGGGCCTCGGAGGAGTCGGTGGAGGATGGGACACTGGTAAGTCAAATCTTAACTATCATATCCCCCACCCTACCTGCATGCTATCACACACACCCCCCCCTATCACTCCAACTCCTCACTGATCTACCCATAACACAAACCACCCATCCCAACACCAAGCCCTGCATGACACAACTAAGCATGGACACCGCCCACTGCACATACCCAGAACACCCCCCCAACCATCATCACACAAACCCACACACAGGAATGCTTGCACTGGGGTACACAAACACCCACCCATTGCACACCATTACACACACACATGCAATAATCATGCTCTTATGCCCCTGCAGGAACCTGAAGGACCGTCACCACACCAGAGGGACCAGACAACACCACTCCACCCCCAGAAGAGGCCCACAGTGACGAGAGCAGCTCTGCCCTACTGGATCCTGATGACCAGCCCGGACCATCGTGGGCCTCAGGACAGTCGGTTCCCCTTGCACAGGCACAGCCCAACACTGACCATCCACCCTCTGGTAACACCAGCACAGCACCCACCCAGCGGGCCCAAACCTCCCTACCCAGGACAGGTCAATCAGCGGTGTGTCCACCACTACAGGGAACCCAGGCTAACCCGCCATCCCAACAACAACAGGGACCTGGGGGCAGTGGTAGTGGGCACACAGTCCAGGGGACGGAGGCACAGGAACACAGGGGAACTGGGAGGGCTGCTGTGCGACAGGGGGCGGACAGGCCAAGGGAACCCACTCTCCACGAGGCCCTATCCTCCATCATGGGAGCATACCACCACTCCCAGGAGACAATGGCGACGGTCCTGGACAAGTTGCAGGAGACCCTGCGCCTGCAGGACAAACTGTATTTGGGGTTCAGGGAGGAGCTCAGCACCATCAGCTCCGCTCTGGGCACCATCGTAGGGGTGCTGAAGGACATACAGCAGACCTTGAGGGACACCATGGCACTCCAAGGTGCCCCTGACACTAGCCAGGATGATGAAATGCCCACCACCTCCGCCGGCGCCAGTGGACAGGACGCCCGCCACAGGACCAACACACCAGCACCCCACCCCTTGCAGACGGACAACCACCACACAAGCGGTCCCTGAGATCCAGGAACAGGACAGAGCAAGATGGCAAGACCCCTGCCAGGAAATGAGACCACCCTGATTGTCATCCCACTGTCCCACTTTGTTACCCTGTCCATACTTAAACTGCCCCAGCTCCACTTCCTATGCCCAGATGGGCAGTGCACCTGTGAGACTAATAGACTGGACTCTGCCATGGACATTCCTCCGCCATCACCCCTCACCATTTTACAACCCCCTCCCATTTCTGAGCACTTCAATAAACACCCTTGAGACACAAAACAATCTGGAGTCAGTCTGTGATTTATTAAATATGTATTATCAATGACAGTGTCATAATGGGCTTACCATAGTAAGGCTAACATACCTATGTCACACATCACATGCCCTTGAAGGATGCAAGCCGTTGACACGTAGGTAACCACACCTGTGAAACCGTAATGGAAGGGTACAACTCAGTTACCAAAGAGTGATTTAAATCTAGAAACAGGACAGAGGTAGACGTGTGAAAGTTAAGGTAATGCTAAAAATGAAAATGTTCTCACCTGTGTGTCACTGGAAATATTGCTGTATGACTGACTCCCTGTTGTCGTTGTCTTCTTCCTCAGCTTCATCCTCATCACTGTCCACAGGGTCCACAGACTCCACAGCTGCTATAACACCGTCATCTGGATCATCCTCCTGCAGAAAAGGCACCTGGCGTCGCAAAGCCAAATTATGGAGCATGGATCAGGCGATGATGATGTCGCACACCTTCTTCGGTGAGTAGAATAGGGATCCACCTGTCATATGGAGGCACCTGAACCTGGCCTTCAGGAGGCTGAAGGTGCGTTCGATCACCCTCCTAGTCCGCCCATGGGCCTCATTGTACGGTTCCTCTGCCCTGGTCCTGGGATTCCTCACTGGGGGCAATAGCCAGGAAAGGTTGGGGTAACCAGAGTCCCCCAATAGCCATACACGGTGCCTGTGGAGTTGACCCATCATATCAGGGATGCTGCTATTCCGCAGGATGTAGGCGTCATGCACTGAGCCAGGGAACATAGCTTTTAACTGGGAGATGTACTGGTCTGCCAAACAGACTATCTGGACTTCATTGAATGATAACTCTTCCTGTTCCTGTACACCTGTTCACTCCTGTGGGGGGGGGACCAGAGCTACATGGGTCCCATCAATGGCACCAATGATGTTGGGGATATGTCCAAGGGCATAGAAGTCACCTTTCACTGTAGGCAATCCTCCACCTCAGGGAAAATGATGTATCTCCTTACGTGTTTCAGCAGGGCAGACAACACTCTGGACAGCACGTTGGAAATCATAGGCTGGGACATCCCTGATGCCATGGCCACTGTTGTCTGAAAAAACCCACTTGCAAGGAAATGGAGCACTGACAGCACCTGCACGTCAGGGGGGATTCCAGTCAGATGGCGGATTGGTGACATCAGGTCAGGCTCCAACTGGGTACATAGTTCCTGGATTGTGGCACGGTCAAACCGGTAGGTGTCGATGACATGTCTCTCTTCCAATGACCACCATAGTCTTTAAAATGTTCAGGACTGATTCTCCTACAACTTCTCCTTGCTCCATCAAATTTTCTAACGTCCCCACCACTGTCACATTTTGTTCCTGACCAAGAATTGTTTCTTATTCTGCTGTTACCTTCCGTAATTATGCTCGGCTCCACCACTTCCTTCAGCCAAACCACTCTGTTGTTCTTCCAAATTCTACCATCAGAAGTTTTGACAGCGTTCTTAAATAGTTTGATCACTTCAAGAGGTCTGGTGAATTTTGACCCGTCTGCACATCCAGCGGGTGCTTTTACCTTTACCATATTTCCCACAGCTATGTTCATTTTACACACTTTCTTCCTTTCATCATATTCTTGCTTTTGTTTACGCATAAGCCTTTCTTCTATATCCCGCCAATCAGTGTTGACTAGATTGAAGCCATTCTTCATCCATTCCATCCATCCTAGACATAAATTGGTATTGGGTATCCTTTTCCTAAACAGTTCAAAAGGAGATTTACCAGTGGTCGAATGTGGTGAAAAACGATAAGCTGTGATCCTCTTCAAGAGTTCTGTCCGCCAATTCAAAACGTTCGCTTTTGCAAGTTGAATGCTCTCTTTTATATACTTGTTAAATCTTTCAACTGCACCATTAGTCTCTGGATGATACACAGCTGACCTTTTATGAGTTATGCCACACCCACCCATACATTTCTCAAAGGTTGTTGAACAAAATTGTGGACCATTATCTGATAATAATGATTTAGGAAAACCTTCTTTCCTAAAAATGTCTTCCAGGAAACTTATCACACTAAAAGAGGAAACGTCACATTTTTAACCTCTACCCACCTGGAATACAGGTCTATTAGCACAATCAAATATGGGGTAGAGTGTTCACCTGGCAAAGGACCAACAATGTCGATTGCTACTTCATCCCAAGGTTTGCAAGGTAAACTCCTACAATACATAGGTACATTGCGAGTTTTTAATATTTTGTCTCTCCGTGCACATGGTATACACTCTCTAACCAAGCTTTCCGTTTCTAAATCCATTCCTGGCCACCAAAAATTTGCTCTTAAATTCTCTTTTGTCTTGACTATCCCAAGGTGGCCTTCATGAGCTTGATTCATAATCCTGTTCCTTAGCACTTTTGGTGGAACCAACCTTGTACCTCTCAACAATATACAATAATCCATTGCCAACTCATCTTTTATCAAACTCCAAACCCTACCTTGAACACCAAATCTTCCATTTTCTAAAGCCTCACACACTCCACTCAGCTCTACATCTTCCTTTAACGGATCTTTCCATTCCTGCTCAGTTATTGCACCACATGTAATTTCACACATCACTGATAATTTCACACACATTTTCCTCCAGCACAGTTATGTCTTTTTGTTCACCATCCTTGACATCTTCCTCCACCAACCTGGACAGACAATCCGCACTGACATTCAATGCGCCTGGTAGCTACTCCACTTTAAATGTGAAATCCTGTAACCCAATGATCCACCTCCTTATTCTTGCAGAAATGCAATTTAGACCTTTACTGCCAAACACTTCTACCACAGGCTTGTGATCAGACAGCACCACAAAATCTGTACCCCAGACAAAATGCCTAAATTTCTACAGTGCCCAATATATAGCCAACGACTCCCTTTCAATTACGGAATAATTCTTCTCAGCTCTACTCAAAGATTTCGATGCACAAGGAATCATCCTTTTCTTTCCTCTGTCATCCTGCATTAGAACCGTCCCCAACCCTTTCGCACTAGCATCAGTGACAATAGCAGTTGGCCTGCCTGGTTTAAAGACTTGTAAACAGGGGGCATATTCCAGTTCTTCTTTAATTTTGACAAATTCCTCTTCACAAACAACGTCCCACTTGAATTCTCTTCCTTTCTTTAATAGATCTCCCATATTCACAGTTTTCTCCGCCAGATTCCTAATGTACCTCTCATAGTATTCAACCATCCCCAAAAATGAACTCACGTCCTCCTTAGTTTGGGGAGAAACCAACCTTTTGATTGTCATTACCAAATCTGGTTTGGGTCTTACACCACCCCCTGTAATCAAATGTCCCAGGTATTTAACCTCAGTCAGACCAAAACATATTTTTTTCCTTTTAAGGGTAAGACCAGCTTGACTTAAACATCTCAAAACCAATCTCGCTCTTTCCCAATGTTCCACCGCTGTGTCTGCAAAGATTAACACGTCATCTTGGTAACATTTCACACCACTCACCTCTTTCAGGACTTTGTACATGATGCGATGAAACACAGAAGCCGCAGATACAAGCCCAAAAGGCATTCTCTTGAATTTAAAGGCACCAAAAGGTGTAATAAATGCAGTCAGCTCTTGTGAACTCTCTTCTAGCTCCACCTGGTGATACGCCGATGTTAAATCCAAGGTGGAGAAGTACTTTGCTCCACCAATCATAGAGACAATTTCTTCAATATTTCGAAGAGGGAATTTGTCAACCACCACCTCCTTGTTTAGAGCCCTAAGGTCCACACATAATCTGATATCTCCATCACCCTTCCTTACCACCACTATGGGAGCCAACCATTCAGTTGCTTCCACTTTCTCAATTATACCCAACTCCTGTAACTTTTTGAGTTCAGTTACTACTGGCTCTTGTAAGGCCAAAGGAATCTTTCTCATTTTGCTTCACCGGAATAGCACCCTTCTTCAGTCTAATTTTATCTTTATATCCCTTTAGACATCCCAACCTTTCTGAAAACACCTCAGGAAATTCACAGACCAACTCACTCTCATAGCCATTGTAGGAAAGAACCATCTTGCCTGCCATGTTACCCCCATATTTCACTGTATATATGTTGTTTTAGTGTATGTGTCACTGGGACCCTGCCAGTCAGGGCCCCAGTGCTCATAAGTGTGCCCTGTATGTGTTCCCTGTGTGATGACTAACTGTCTCACTGAGGTTCTGCTAACCAGAACCTCAGTGGTTATGCTCTCTCTGCTTTCCAAATTGTCACTAACAGGCTAGTGACCAATTTCACCAATTCACATTGTCATACTGGAACACCCTTATAATTCCTAGTATATGGTACTAAGGTACCCAGGGTATTGGGATTCCAGGAGATCCCTATGGGCTGCAGCATTTCTTTTGCCACCCATAGGGAGCTCTGACAATTCTTACACAGGCCTGCCACTGCAGCCTGAGTGAAATAACGTCCACGTTATTTCACAGCCATTTACCACTGCACTTAAGTAACTTATAAGTCACCTATATGTCTAACCTTCACCTGGTGAAGGTTGGCTGCTAAGGTACTTAGGGGGTCATTCTGACCCCGGCCGGCGGCGGAAGCCGGCGGCCTGGCTGGGACCGCCAGAATACCGCTGCGCGGTCAAAAGACCGCCGCGGGTATTCTGGGTCTCCAGCTGGGCTGGCGGGCGACCGCCAGAAGCCCGCCCGCCAGCCCAGCGGGAAACACTCTTCCATGAGGATGCCGGCTCCGAATGGAGCCGGCGGAGTGGAAGGGGTGCGACGGGTGCAGTTGCACCCGTCGCTATTTTCAGTGTCTGCATGGCAGACACTGAAAATCTTTGTGGGGCCCTGTTACGGGGGCCCCTGCAGTGCCCATGCCATTGGCATGGGCACTGCAGGGGCCCCCAGGGGCCCCACGGCACCCCATACCGCCATTCTGTTCCTGGCGGCCGAAACCGCCAGGAACTGGATGGCGGTATGGGGGTTGGAATCCCCATGGCGGCGCAGCAAGCTGCGCCGCCATGGAGGATTCCCCAGGGCAGTGGGAAACTGGCGGTACACCGCCGGTTTTCCGTTTCTGACCGCGGCTGTACCGCCGCGGTCAGAATGCCCATGGGAGCACCGCCAGCCTGTTGGCGGTGCTCCCGCGGTCGTTGGCCCTGGCGGATTTTACCGCCAGGGTAAGAATGACCCCCTTAGTGTGTGGGCACCCTGGCACTAGCCAAGGTGCCCCCACATCGTTCAGGGCAAATTCCCCGGACTTTGTGAGTGCGGGGACACCATTACACGTGTGCACTATACATAGGTCACTACCTATCTATAGCATCACAATGGTAACTCCGAACATGGCCATGTAACATGTCTAAGATCATGCCATTCTGGCATTGGGGAGACAATTCCATGATCCCTCGAGTCTCTCGCACAGACCCGGGTACTGCCAAACTACCTTTCCCGGGGTTTCACTGCAGCTGCTGCTGCTGCCAACCCCTCAGACAGGTTTCTGCCCTCCTGGGGTCCAGCCAGGCTTGGCCCAGGAATGCAGAACAAAGGACTTCCTCAGAGAGAGGGTGTTACACCCTCTACCTTTGGAAAAAGGTGTCAGGGCTGGGGAGGAGTAGCCTCCCCCAGCCTCTGGAAATGCTTTGATGGGCACAGATGCATAAGCCAGTCTACACCGGTTCAGGGATCCCCCAGCCCTGCTCTGGCGCGAAACTGGACAAAGGAAAGGGGAGTGACCACTCCCCTGACCTGCACCTCCCAGGGGAAGTGCCCAGAGCTCCTCCAGTGTGCTCCAGACCTCTCCCATCTTGGAAACAGAGGTGTTGCTGGCACACTGGACTGCTCTGAGTGGCCAGTGCCATCAGGTGACGTCATAGACTCTTTCTGATAGGCTCTTACCTGTGTTACTAGCCTATCCTCCTTCCTAGGTAGCCAGACCTCCTTTTCTGGCTATTTAGGGTCTATGTGTAGGAGGCTGGACTGGCTTGTAGTGAGTACCAAGGGGTACTTGCACCTTGCACCAGGCCCAGTTATCCCTTATTAGTGTATAGGGTGTCTAGCAGCTTAGGCCGATAGATAATGGTAGCTTAGCAGAGCAGCTTAGGCTGAACTAGGAGACGTGTGAAGCTACTACAGTACCACTTAGTGTCATATGCACAATATCATAAGAAAACACAATACACAGTTATACTAAAAATAAAGGTACTTTATTTTTATGACAATATGCCAAAGTATCTTAGAGTGTACCCTCAGTGAGAGGATAGGAAATATACACAAGATATATATACACAATAGCACAAATATGCAGTATAGTCTTAGAAAACAGTGCAAACAATGTATAGTTACAATAGGATGCAATGGGGAAACATAGGGATAGGGGCAACACAAACCATATACTCCAAAAGTGGAATGCGAACCACGAATGGACCCCAAACCTATGTGACCTTGTAGAGGGTCGCTGGGACTATTAGAAAATAGTGAGAGTTAGGAAAATAACCCTCCCCAAGACCCTGAAAAGTGAGTGCAAAGTGCACTAAAGTTCCCCTAAGGACAAAGAAGTCGTGTTAGAGGAATAATGCAGGAAAGACACAAACCAGCAATGCAACAACTGTGGATTTCCAATCTAGGATACCTGTGGAACAAGGGGACCAAGTCCAAAAGTCACAAGCAAGTCGGAGATGGGCAGATGCCCAGGAAATGCCAGCTGCGGGTGCAAAGAAGCTTCTACTGGACAGAAGAAGCTGAGGTTTCTGCAGGAACGAAAAGGGCTAGAGACTTCCCCCTCGGTGGACGGATCCCTCTCGCCGTGGAGAGTCGTGCAGAAGTGTTTTCCCACCGAAAGAACGCCAACAAGCCTTGCTAGCTGCAAATCGTGCGGTTAGCGTTTTTGGACGCTGCTGAGGCCCAGGAGGGACCAGGAGGTCGCAAAGTGGACCAGCAGAGAGAGGGGACATCGAGCAAGACAAGGAGCACTCTCTGAAGCAGGTAGCACCCGGAGAAGTGCCAGAAACAGGCACTACGAGGATGCGTGAAACGGTGCTCGCCGAAGTTGCACAAAGGAGTCCCACGTCGCCGGAGACCAACTTAGAAAGTCATGCAATGCAGGTTAGAGTGCCGTGGACCCAGGCTTGGCTGTGCACAAAGGATTTCCGCCGGAAGTGCACAGGGGCCGGAGTAGCTGCAAAGTCGCGGTTCCCAGCAATGCAGCCCAGCGAGGTGAGGCAAGGACTTACCTCCACCAAACTTGGACTGAAGAGTCACTGGACTGTGGGGGTCACTTGGACAGAGTCGCTGGATTCGAGGGACCTCGCTCGTCGTGCTGAGAGGAGACCCAAGGGACCGGTAATGCAGCTTTTTGGTGCCTGCGGTTGCAGGGGGAAGATTCCGTCGACCCACGGGAGGTTTCTTCGGAGCTTCTGGTGCAGAGAGGAGGCAGACTACCCCCACAGCATGCACAAGCAGGAAAACAGTCGAGAAGGCGGCAGGATCAGCGTTACAGAGTTGCAGTAGTCGTCTTTGCTACTATGTTGCAGGTTTGCAGGCTTCCAGCGCGGTCAGCAGTCGATTCCTTATCAGAAGGTGAAGAGAGAGATGCAGAGGAACTCGGAAGAGCTCTTGCATTCGTTATCTAAAGTTTCCCCAGAGACAGAGACCCTAAATAGCCAGAAAAGAGGGTTTGGCTACTTAGGAGAGAGGATAGGCTAGCAACACCTGAAGGAGCCTATCACAAGGAGTCTCTGACGTCACCTGGTGGCACTGGCCACTCAGAGCAGTCCAGTGTGCCAGCAGCACCTCTGTTTCCAAGATGGCAGAGGTCTGGAGCACACTGAAGGAGCTCTGGACACCTCCCAGGGGAGGTGCAGGTCAGGGGAGTGGTCACTCCCCTTTCCTTTGTCCAGTTTCGCGCCAGAGCAGGGGCTAAGGGGTCCCTGAACCGGTGTAGACTGGCTTATGCAGAATTGGGCACATCTGTGCCCAACAAAGCATTTCCAGAGGCTGGGGGAGGATACTCCTCCCCTGCCTTCACACCATTTTCCAAAGGGAGAGGGTGTCACACCCTCTCTCAGAGGAAGTTCTTTGTTCTGCCATCCTGGGCCAGGCCTGGCTGGACCCCAGGAGGGCAGATGCCTGTCTGAGGGGTTGGCAGCAGCAGCAGCTGCAGTGAAACCCCAGGAAGGGCAGTTTGGCAGTACCAGGGTCTGTGCTACAGACCACTGGGATCATGGAATTGTACCAACAATGCCAGGATGGCATAGAGGGGGCAATTCCATGATCATAGACATGTTACATGGCCATATTCGGAGTTACCATTGTGAAGCTACATATAGGTAGTGACCTATATGTAGTGCACGCGTGTAATGGTGTCCCCGCACTCACAAAGTTCAGGGAATTGGCTCTGAACAATGTGGGGGCACCTTGGCTAGTGCCAGGGTGCCCTCACACTAAGTAACTTTGCACCTAACCTTTACCAGGTAAAGGTTAGACATATAGGTGACTTATAAGTTACTTAAGTGCAGTGTAAAATGGCTGTGAAATAACGTGGACGTTATTTCACTCAGGCTGCAGTGGCAGGCCTGTGTAAGAATTGTCAGAGCTCCCTATGGGTGGCAAAAGAAATGCTGCAGCCCATAGGGATCTCCTGGAACCCCAATACCCTGGGTACCTCAGTACCATATACTAGGGAATTATAAGGGTGTTCCAGTAAGCCAATCTAAATTGGTAAAAATGGTCACTAGCCTGTCAGTGACAATTTGGAAAGAAATGAGAGAGCATAACCACTGAGGTTCTGATTAGCAGAGCCTCAGTGAGACAGTTAGTCACTACACAGGTAACACATTCAGGCACACTTATGAGCACTGGGGCCCTGGGTTACCAGGGTCCCAGTGACACATACAACTAAAACAACATATATACAGTGAAAAATGGGGGTAACATGCCAGGCAAGATGGTACTTTCCTACACAACCCCCCCCCAAACGAAGGACAATAAGACTAGCCATGACCTGATGAGTCTTCATTGTCTAAGTGGAAATATCTGGAGAGTCCATCTGCATTGGAGTGGCTACTCCCAGGTCTATGTTCCACTGTATAGTCCATTCCCTGTAGGGATATGGACCACCTCAACAATTTAGGATTTTCACCTTTCATTTGTTTTAGCCAAAGTAGAGGTTTGTGGTCTGTCTGAACAATGAAGTGAGTGCCAAACAGGTATGGCCTCAACTTCTTCAGTGCCCAGACCACAGCAAAGGCCTCCCTCTCTAAGGCAGACCAACGCTTTTCTCTAGGGGTCAACCTCCTACTAATAAAAGCAACAGGTTGATCCTGGCCCTCAGAATTAAGTTGTGATAGGACTGCCCCTACTCCTAATTCAGATGCATCAGTTTGGACATAGAATTTTTTAGAGTAACAAGGGCTTTTCAGGACAGGTGCAGAGCACATGGCCTGCTTCAGCTCCTCAAAAGCTTTCTGACAGTTTGCTGTCCATAATACCTTTTTAGGCATTTTCTTGGATGTGAGGTCATTAAGAGGGGCTGCAATGGAGCCATAGTTCTTAATGAACCTCCTGTAATACCCAGTGAGGCCTAGGAAGGCTCTCACCTGAGTCTGAGTGGTAGGGGGAACCCAATCAATAATTGTTTGGATTTTCCCCTGAAGTGGTGCAATCTGTTCCTCACCAACAAGGTGTCCCAGATAAACCACCTTACCCTGCCCTATCTGGCACTTTGAAGCCTTGATAGTGAGGCCTGCCTTTTGCAGGGCCTCCAAAACTTTCCATAGGTGGACCAGGTGATCATCCCAGCTGGAGCTAAAGACAGCTATATCGTCCAAATATGCTGCACTGAAAGCTTCCAGCCCTTGCAGGACTGTGTTCACCAACCTCTGAAAAGTGGCAGGTGCATTTTTCAAACCAAAAGGCATTACAGTAAACTGGTAATGTCCTCCAATGGTAGAAAATGCAGTCTTAGGTTTAGCATCTTCTGACAATTTGATCTGCCAATACCCTGCAGTCAAGTCAAAAGTGCTTAGATACTTGGCAGATGCCAGTGTATCTATGAGCTCATCTGCCCTGGGTATAGGGTGAGCATCAGTTTTGGTTACCAAGTTGAGACCTCTATAGTCTACACAAAACCGCATTTCCTTCTTTCCATCTTTGGAATGGGGTTTTGGTACCAGTACCACAGGAGAAGCCCATGGACTGTCAGAGTGCTCAACCACTCCTAGTTCTAACATTTTCTGGACCTCTTGCTTTATGCAGTCCCTGACATGGTCAGAATGCCTATAGATCTTACTTTTGACAGGTAAACTGTCTCCAGTATCTATAGTGTGCTCACACCAAGAAGTGGTACCTGGCACAGTAGAGAAGAGTTCAGAGAATTGATCTAGGAGATTTATGCAATTATCTTTCTGCTTAGCAGTAAGACAATCAGCCAAAACTACACCTTCCACAAGAGCATCTTGTTCTGTGGAAGAGAAGAGATCAGGTAGAGGATCACTGTCTTCTTCCTGTCCCTCATCAGTTGCCATGAGCAGGGTGAGATCAGCCCTGTCATAGTAGGGTTTCAGGCGGTTGACATGGAGCACCCTAAGGGGATTCCTGGCAGTGCCTAAGTCAACTAAATAGGTGACTTCTCCCTTCTTTTCAACAATTGTGTGGGGACCACTCCATTTATCTTGGAGTGCTCTTGGGGCCACAGGCTCCAAGACCCACACTTTCTGCCCTGGTTGGTACTGAACCAAAACAGCCTTCTGATCATGCCATTGCTTCTGGAGCTCTTGGCTGGCCTGAAGGTTTTTACTGGCCTTTTTCATGTACTCAGCCATCCTTGATCTGAGGCCAAGTACATAATCCACAATATCCTGCTTAGGAGCTTTTAAAGGTTGTTCCCAACCCTCCTTTACAAGTGTGAGTGGACCCCTAACAGGGTGTCCAAAAAGAAGTTCAAAGGGGCTGAAGCCCACTCCTTTCTGGGGTACCTCCCTGTAGGCAAAAAGGAGGCATGGTAGAAGGATATCCCATCTCCTGCGGAGTTTTTCAGGGAGACCCATAATCATGCCTTTGAGAGTTTTATTAAATCTCTCCACCAGTCCATTTGTTTGTGGATGATAGGGTGTTGTGAACTTGTACGTTACATCACACTCCTTCCACATGGCCTTTAAGTATGCAGACATGAAATTGCTTCCCCTGTCTGATACTACTTCCTTTGGGAAGCCCACCCTGGAAAATATTCCCAGGAGGGCCTTTGCCACTGCAGGTGCTGTAGTGGTCCTTAAAGGAATAGCTTCAGGATATCTTGTGGCATGGCCCACTACCACCAAGATAAATCTATTGCCTGAAGCAGTAGGAGGGTCAAGGGGGCCAACTATGTCAACCCCTACCCTTTCAAAGGGAACCCCAACCACAGGCAGTGGAATAAGGGGTGCCTTTGGGGTGCCACCTGTCTTGCCACTGGCTTGACAGGTTTCACAGGACTTACAAAATTCCTTTGTGTCCTCAGACATCCTAGGCCAATGAAACAATGGAACCAATCTGTCCCAAGTTTTCATTTGACCCAGGTGTCCAGCTAGGGGAATGTCATGTGCCAGGGTTAGGAGGAACTTTCTGTACTCCTGAGGAATCACTAATCTCCTGGCAGCTCCAGGTTTAGGATCCCTATGCTCAGTGTACAAGAGGTTGTCCTCCCAGTAAACTCTGTGAGAGTCACTGACATCCCCATTAGCCTGTTTGACAGCTTGCTGTCTGAGACCCTCTAATGTGGGACAGGTTTGCTGTGCCACACTCAGCTCCTCTCTGGCAGGCCCCCCTTCACCCAAAAGCTCAGCAGTGTCTGCTTCCAGCTCCTCTGGTGTAGGTTCTGCACAGGGAGGGAATTCTTCTTCCTCAGAAGTTGAATCCACTGTAGAGGGAGGGATAGTAGGAAGTGGTTTGCTTCTACTACCCTAGCTTTAGGGAGCACTTGGTCCATTGTTCCAGGATCCAAGCTTCCCTGTCCTTTTTGCTTTTTGGCCTGAGCCCTTGTCAAAGCAAAAATATGCCCTGGGATGCCCAGCATTGCTGCATGGGCCTCCAACTCCACATCTGACCAAGCTGATGTCTCCAAATCATTCCCTAATAGACAGTCTACAGGTAAATCTGAAGCTACCACAACTTTCTTTGGACCAGTAACCCCCCCCAGTTGAGATTAACAACAGCCATGGGGTGGCTAAGTGTGTTGTTGTGAGCATCGGTTACTTGGTACTGGTGACCAAGTAGGTGTTGTTCAGGGTGGACCAGTTTATCTATGACCATAGTCACACTGGCACCAGTGTCCCTGTAGGCCTGAACCTCAACACCATTTATTAGGGGTAGCTGCTTGTACTTATCCATATTAAGGGGACAAGCAACTAAGGTGGCTAAATCAATAGCCCCCTCAGAGACTAACACAGCCTCTGTGGCCTCCCTAACAAGGCCAACCCCAACTAAGTTACCAATAGTGAGCCCAGCTACTCCCTTGGATTGGCTATTAGTAGGTTTGCTCCCACCACCACTGCTATTAGTAGGGACACTAGGTGTAGCAGTAGGGGTTGTAGTGGTAGGAGGCTTGGTGCCTTTCTTTGGACAACTGGGATCTGTTGTCCAATGGCCTTTTATTTTACATAAATAGCACCATGGTTTCTTTTCCTTGTTCTGATTAAAAGAGGATTTGGGCCCACCACCCCCACCAGAGTGTTTTTGTGGGCCTGATGAAGACTCATTTTTAGATTCGTCCCCACCCTTGTCAGAAGACTTACCATCCTTCTTTTTGTTGCCATCTTTGTCACCCCCTGTATGAACCTTTCTGTTCACTCTTGTTCTGACCCATTTGTCTGCCTTCTTTCCCAATTCTTGGGGAGAGGTCAGATCAGAGTCCACCAAGTACTGGTGCAACAAATCAGACACACAATTATTAAGAATATGCTCTCTCAGGATCAAGTTATACAGGCTGTCATAATCAGTAACTTTACTGCCATGTAACCACCCCTCCAAGGCCTTCACTGAATGGTCAATGAAATCAACCCAGTCTTGTGAAGACTCCTTTTTGGTCTCTCTGAACTTTATCCTGTACTATTCAGTGGTTAAGCCATAACCATCCAGGAGTGCATTCTTAAGAACTTGGAAATTATTAGCATCATTTTCTTTCACAGTAAGGAGCCTATCCCTACCTTTTCCACTAAATGATAGCCAAAGGATAGCAGCCCACTGCCTTTGAGGGACATCCTGTACAACACAGGCCCTCTCAAGTGCAGCAAACCACTTGTTAATGTCATCCCCCTCCTTATAAGGGGGAACTATCTTATGCAGATTCCTGGAATCATGCTCTTTTGCAGGATGACTATGGGGAATACTGCTGCTGCCACCATGGGTTTCTAAACCCAGTTTCTGTCTCTCCTTCTCTACTTCTAAAGTCTGTCTATCCAAATCCAGCTGTTGCTTCTTGAGCTTCAGTCTGGTTTGTTCCACTCTCAATCTATTGAGCTCCCTTTCTAACAATCTGTCATCAGGGTGGGTGGGAGGGACATGCCTTGAAACAGAAGTATGGTGAGAATGGACAGAAGGAGACCTGTCCCTTACAGAAGGCACCCTAACAGCTTGGCTAACAGAAACATCACTACCAGTATGGTGAGAATAAATGCTTTTGCTATGATGTGAGACAACACTATTTATATGGTGTGGCTCATCATCATTACCAACTATGCTAGACTGTCTAGTAATGGGCAAGCTAGGAAGTTTCTTTCCTGAATCTTTTCCTGGGTGAGTCCCTGGATCAGATTGAGAACTATTAGCTACTTTTTCAACAGATTGGGCACTTATGGCCTTATCCTGTACTCTAAGCATGTTAATTAACAGTTCTAAGGAAGGATTCTTCCCTACACTCAAACCTCTCTCTATGCAGAGATTCCTTGCTCCTTTCCAGCTAAGGTGATCATATGCAAGTTTGGACAGATCAACATTTTGGCCTGTGCCAGACATTTTTTAGAGAGAGTTAAAGTGATAGTAAAAGATAAAAAGTTTGTCAGAGCTTTTAGAAAGACAGAGAAAAAAACTTTTAAAACTTTTAAGAACTTTTTAGAAAGTTAGAAGTACTTTTCAGCACTTAGAAAAGAGTGAAAAGAGGAAATGCAAAACTTTTTGGCTATGTGTATATACACTGACCTTGTTTTGTATATTTTTCTCTTATGAAAAGTACAATGACAAGAGTGGTAAGTAGTCTCAAAGCACTTATCCCACCGCTGCACAACCAATGTAGGAGGCTGGACTGGCTTGTAGTGAGTACCAAGGGGTACTTGCACCTTGCACCAGGCCCAGTTATCCCTTATTAGTGTATAGGGTGTCTAGCAGCTTAGGCTGATAGATAATGGTAGCTTAGCAGAGCAGCTTAGGCTGAACTAGGAGACGTGTGAAGCTACTACAGTACCACTTAGTGTCATATGCACAATATCATAAGAAAACACAATACACAGTTATACTAAAAATAAAGGTACTTTATTTTTATGACAATATGCCAAAGTATCTTAGAGTGTACCCTCAGAGAGAGGATAGGAAATATACACAAGATATATATACACAATAGCACAAATATGCAGTATAGTCTTAGAAAACAGTGCAAACAATGTATAGTTACAATAGGATGCAATTGGGAAACATAGGGATAGGGGCAACACAAACCATATACTCCAAAAGTGGAATGCGAACCACGAATGGACCCCAAACCTATGTGACCTTGTAGAGGGTCGCTGGGACTATTAGAAAATAGTGAGAGTTAGGAAAATAACCCTCCCCAAGACCCTGAAAAGTGAGTGCAAAGTGCACTAAAGTTCCCCTAAGGACAAAGAAGTCGTGTTAGAGGAATAATGCAGGAAAGACACAAACCAGCAATGCAACAACTGTGGATTTCCAATCTAGGATACCTGTGGAACAAGGGGACCAAGTCCAAAAGTCACAAGCAAGTCGGAGATGGGCAGATGCCCAGGAAATGCCAGCTGCGGGTGCAAAGAAGCTTCTACTGGACAGAAGAAGCTGAGGTTTCTGCAGGAACGAAAAGGGCTAGAGACTTCCCCTTTGGTGGACGGATCCCTCTCGCCGTGGAGAGTCGTGCAGAAGTGTTTTCCCGCCGAAAGAACGCCAACAAGCCTTGCTAGCTGCAAATCGTGCAGTTAGCGTTTGTGGACGCTGCTGAGGCCCAGGAGGGACCAGGAGGTCGCAAATTGGACCAGCAGAGAGAGGGGATGTCGAGCAAGACAAGAAGCCCTCTCTGAAGCAGGTACCACCCGGAGAAGTGCCAGAAACAGGCACTACGAGGATGCGTGAAACGGTGCTCGCCGAAGTTGCACAAAGGAGTCCCACGTCGCCGGAGACCAACTTAGAAAGTCGTGCAATGCAGGTTAGAGTGCCGTGGACCCAGGCTTGGCTGTGCACAAAGGATTTCCGCCGGAAGTGCACAGGGGCCGGAGTAGCTGCAAAGTCGCGGTTCCCAGCAATGCAGCCCAGCGAGGTGAGGCAAGGACTTACCTCCACCAAACTTGGACTGAAGAGTCACTGGACTGTGGGGGTCACTTGGACAGAGTCGCTGGATTCGAGGGACCTCGCTCGTCGTGCTGAGAGGAGACCCAAGGGACCAGTAATGCAGCTTTTTGGTGCCTGCGGTTGCAGGGGGAAGATTCCGTCGACCCACGGGAGGTTTCTTCGGAGCTTCTGGTGCAGAGAGGAGGCAGACTACCCCCACAGCATGCACAAGCAGGAAAACAGTCGAGAAGGCGGCAGCATCAGCGTTACAGAGTTGCAGTAGTCGTCTTTGCTACTATGTTGCAGGTTTGCAGGCTTCCAGCGCGGTCAGCAGTCGATTCCTTATCAGAAGGTGAAGAGAGAGATGCAGAGGAACTCGGATGAGCTCTTGCATTCGTTATCTAAAGTTTCCCCAGAGACAGAGACCCTAAATAGCAAGAAAAGAGGGTTTGGCTACTTAGGAGAGAGGATAGGCTAGCAACACCTGAAGGAGCCTATCACAAGGAGTCTCTGACGTCACCTGGTGGCACTGGCCACTCAGAGCAGTCCAGTGTGCCAGCAGCACCTCTGTTTCCAAGATGGCAGAGGTCTGGAGCACACTGGAGGAGCTCTGGACACCTCCCAGGGGAGGTGCAGGTCAGGGGAGTGGTCACTCCCCTTTCCTTTGTCCAGTTTCGCGCCAGAGCAGGGGCTAAGGGGTCCCTGAACCGGTGTAGACTGGCTTATGCAGAATTGGGCACATCTGTGCCCAACAAAGCATTTCCAGAGGCTGGGGGAGGCTACTCCTCCCCTGCCTTCACACCATTTTCCAAAGGGAGAGGGTGTCACACCCTCTCTCAGAGGAAGTTCTTTGTTCTGCCATCCTGGGCCAGGCCTGGCTGGACCCCAGGAGGGCAGATGCCTGTCTGAGGGGTTGGCAGCAGCAGCAGCTGCAGTGAAACCCCAGGAAGGGCAGTTTGGCAGTACCAGGGTCTGTGCTACAGACCACTGGGATCATGGAATTGTACCAACAATGCCAGGATGGCATAGAGGGGGCAATTCCATGATCATAGACATGTTACATGGCCATATTCGGAGTTACCATTGTGAAGCTACATATAGGTAGTGACCTATATGTGGTGCACGCGTGTAATGGTGTCCCCGCACTCACAAAGTTCAGGGAATTGGCTCTGAACAATGTGGGGGCACCTTGGCTAGTGCCAGGGTGCCCTCACACTAAGTAACTTTGCACCTAACCTTTACCAGGTAAAGGTTAGACATATAGGTGACTTATAAGTTACTTAAGTGCAGTGTAAAATGGCTGTGAAATAACGTGGACGTTATTTCACTCAGGCTGCAGTGGCAGGCCTGTGTAAGAATTGTCAGAGCTCCCTATGGGTGGCAAAAGAAATGCTGCAGCCCATAGGGATCTCCTGGAACCCCAATACCCTGGGTACCTCAGTACCATATACTAGGGAATTATAAGGGTGTTCCAGTAAGCCAATGTAAATTGGTAAAAATGGTCACTAGCCTGTTAGTGACAATTTGGAAAGAAATGAGAGAGCATAACCACTGAGGTTCTGATTAGCAGAGCCTCAGTGAGACAGTTAGTCACTACACAGGTAACACATTCAGGCACACTTATGAGCACTGGGGCCCTGGGTTACCAGGGTCCCACTGACACATACAACTAAAACAACATATATACAGTGAAAAATGGGGGTAACATGCCAGGCAAGATGGTACTTTCCTACACTCTGCTTTGGAGAATTCTTAAGATAACGAATGCAAGTGCTCATCCGAGTTCCTCTGCATCTCTCTCTTCACCTTCTGCCAAAGGATCGACCGCTGACTGCTCAGGACGCCTGCAAAACCGCAACAAAGTAGCAAAGACGACTACTGCAACCTTGTATCGCTTATCCTGCCGCTTTCTCTCCTGTTTCCTGGTGGTGCATGCTCTGGGGGTAGCCTGCCTCCTCTCTGCACCAGGAGATCTGAAGAAATCTCCAGTGGGACGACGGAATCCTCCCCCTGCAACCGCAGGCAACAAAAGACTGCTTCACTGGTCCTCTGGGTCCCCTCTCTGCACGACGAGCGTGGCCCCTGGAACTCAGAAACTCTGTCCAAGTGACTCCCACAGTCCAGTGACTCTTCAGTCCAAGTTTGGTGGAGGTAAGTTCTTGCCACCCCACGCTAGACTGCATTGCTGGGCACCACGTGATTTGCAGCTGCTCCGGCTCCTGTGCACTCTTCCAGGATTTCCTTTGTGCACAGCCAAGCCTGGGTCCCCGACACTCTAACCTGCAGTGCACAACCTTCTGAGTTGTCCTCCAGCATCGTGAGACTCCCTTTTGTGTCTTTGGGTGGACTCCGGTTCACTCCTCTTCCAAGTGCCTGTTCCGGTACTTCTGCGGGTGCTGCCTGCTTCTGTGAGGGCTCCCTGACTTGGTGGGCGCCCCCTCTGTGTCCTCATCCAAGTGGCGACATCCTGGTCCCTCCTGGGCCACAGCAGCATCCAAAAACCCTAACCGCGACCCTTGCAGCTAGCAAGGCTTGTTTGCGGTCTTTCTGTGTGGGAACACCTCTGCAAGCTTCTTCACGACGTGGGACATCCATCCTCCAAAGGGGAAGTTTCTAGCCCTCTTCGTTCTTGCAGAATCCACAGCTTCTACCATCCGGTGGCAGCTTCTTTGCACCCTCAGCTGGCATTTCCTGGGCATCTGCCCACTCTTGACATTGTCACGACTCTTGGACTTGGTCCCCTTGTTCCACAGGTACTCAGGTCTGAAAATCCACTTTGGTTGCTTTGCTGGTGTTGGTCTTCCTTGCAGAAACCCCTTATCACGACTTCTGTGCTCTCTGGGGAATATAGGTGCACTTTACACCTACTTTTCAGGGTCTTGGGGTGGGCTATTTTTCTAACCCTCACTGTTTTCTTACAGTCCCAGGGACCTTCTACAAGTTCACATAGGTTTGGGGTCCATTCGTGGTTCGCATTCCACTTTTGGAGTATATGGTTTGTGTTGCCCCTATACCTATGTGCTCCTATTGCAATCTACTGTAACTTTACATTGCTTGCATTACTTCCTTTTGCTATTACTGTATATTTTTGGTATTGTGTACATATATCTTGTGTATA
Organism: Pleurodeles waltl; assembly: GCF_031143425.1. Lineage (NCBI taxonomy): Eukaryota > Metazoa > Chordata > Amphibia > Caudata > Salamandridae > Pleurodeles > Pleurodeles waltl. The sequence goes on along the minus strand of NC_090446.1, from coordinate 421,287,171 downwards.
TTTGGCATCCTCATACTGAGGGTACTCACCGAGATACTTTTGGCATATTGTCATAAAAATAAAGTACCTTTATTTTTAGTATATCTGTGTATTGTGTTTTCTTATGATATTGTGCATATGACACCAGTGGTATAGTAGGCGCTTTGCATGTCTCCTAGTTCAGCCTAAGCTCCTCTGCTATAGCTACCTTCTATCAGCCTAAGCTGCTAGAAACACCTCTTCTACACTAATAAAGGATAACTGGACCTGGTACAGAGTGTAAGTACCCCTTGGTACCCACTACAAGCCAGGCCAGCCTCCTACATTGGTTGTGCAGCGGTGGGATAAGTACTTGTAACTACTTACCACTTTGTAATTTTGTACTTTTCATAAGAGAATAATATACAAAACAAGTTCAGTGTATGTACACCTAACCAAAGAGTTTTGCTTTTCTTCTCTTACACTATCTGCTAAGTGCTGAAAAGTACTCCTAAACTTTCAAAAAGTTATAAAAAGTTTTTTTCCTGTGCTTTAAAAAGTCCTAAAACTGTTTCACTCTTTTATCTGTCCCTAAACCTTTTTCTATCATGTCTGATGTAGGAACTCCTCTTAATTTGGTCAATACAGCTTAGGACCACCTTAACTTTAAGGGCCTAAAGAGTCTCTGCATTGATAGAGGTTTAGTGGTAGGAAAGAACCCCTCTAGAGAATTATTGTTTAACATGCTTATTGAAAATGATAAGGCCTTAGCTGGCACTTCAATTGAGAAGTTAGGAGATAGCTCACACTCTAACTTAGGGGAGCCCCCAGTAAGAGTGTTAGAGGGCACCCTTCCTAACCTGCCCCTTAGCAGACCACCTAGCATAGCTGGTAGTAATGGAAGCTCCCATCACAGTAGGGATGTTTTTGTTCCTGGAGGCCAGGTTGTTAGGGTGCCAACTGTTAGGGACAGGTCTCCCTCTGTTCATTCACATCATTCTTGTGTGTCAAGACATTCCCAACCCACCCACCCTGATGACAAGATGTTAGAAAGGGAACTCAATAAGTTGAGAGTGGAAGAGTCCAGGCTGAAGCCTAAACAGCAACAGCTGGCTCTAGACAGGGAATCCCTAGACTTAGAAAAAGAGAGACAGGGGTTGGGGTTTGGACCCCATGGTGGCAGCAGCAGTATTCCAGATAGCAATCCTGTGAGAGAACATGATTCTAGGAAACTGCATAAGTGAGTTCCCCCTTACAAGGAGGGGGATGACATTAACAAGTGGTTTGCTGCACTTGAGAGGGCCTGTATGGTACAGGGGGTCCCTCAAAGGCAGTGGGCTACTATCCTATGGCTATCTTTCAGTGGAAAGGGTAGGGATAGGCTCCTTACTGTGAAGGAAAGTGATGCCAATAATTTTACAGTTTTAAAGAATGCACTCTTGGATGGATTTGGCTTAACCACTGAACAATACAGGATTAAGTTCAGAGAAACCAGAAAAGAGTCCTCACAAGACTGGGTAGACTTTGTTGACTATTCAGTGAAGGCCTTGGAGGGGTGGTTACATGGCAGTAAAGTTTCTGACTATGAAAGCCTGTACAATCTAATCTTGAGAGAGCATATTCTGAATAACTGTGTGTCTGATTTGTTACACCAATATCTAGTGGAATCAGATCTGACCTCTCCCCAAGAATTGGGAAGAAGGCAGACAAATGGGTCAGAACAAGAGTGAACAGAAAAGGTCATACAGGGGGTGACAAGGATGGCAAGAAGGATGGTAAGTCTTCAGACAAGGGTGGGGACAAATCTAAAAATGAGTCTTCATCAGGCCCACAAAAACACTCTGGTGGGGGTGGTGGGTCCAAATCCTCTTCTAATCAAGTAAAGAAACCATGGTGCTATTTATGTAAAGTAAAAGGCCACTGGACAACTGATGCCAGTTGTCCAAAGAAAAGCAGCAAGCCTCCCACTACCACAACCCCTACTGCCACCTCTAGTGCCCCTAGTAATAGCAGTGGTGGTGGGAGCAAACCTATCCAAGGGAGTAGCTGGGCTCACTTTTGGTAATTTAGTTGGGGTTGGTCTTGTTAGGGAGACCACAGAGGCTGTGCTAGTCTCTGAAGGTGCCATTGATTTGGCCACCTTGGTTGCTTGTCCCCTTACTATGGATAAGTACAAGCAACTTCCCCTAATCAATGGTGTTGAGGTTCAGGCCTACAGGGACACAGGTGCCAGTGTTACCATGGTAATAGAGAAACTGGTACACCCTGAACAACACCTATTTGGTCACCAGTACCAAGTGACAGACGCTCATAACAACACTCTTAGCCACCCCATGGCTGTTGTGAATCTCAACTGGGGGGGGTTACTGGTCCAAAGAAAGTTGTGGTTGCCTCAGATTTACCTGTAGACTGTCTACTAGGGAATGATTTAGAGACATCAGCTTGGGCAGAAGTGGAGTTGGAGGCTCGTGCAGCAATGCTGGGCATTCCTGTGCATATTTTTGCTTTGACAAGGGCTCAGGCCAAAAAGCAAAAAGGACAGGGTGACTTGGATCCTGGAACAATGGACCAAGTGCTCCCTAAAGCTAGGGTTAGTAAGGGTAAATCCCTACACACTATCCCTCCCTCTACAGATGATTCAACTTCTGAGGAAGAAGAATTTCCCCCCGTGCAGAACCTTCACCAGAGGAGCTGGCAGCAGACACTGCTGAGCTTTTGGGTGGAGGGGGGCCTGCCAGGGAGGAGCTGAGTGTGGCACAGCAAACCTGTCCCACATTAGAGGGTCTAAGACAGCAAGCTGTCAAACAGCAAAATGGGGATGTCAGTGACTCACATAGAGTTTACTGGGAGGACAACCTCTTGTACACAGAGGCAAGGGACCCAAAACCTGGAGCAGCCAGGAGATTGGTCATTCCCCTGCAGTACAGAGAGTTCCTCCTAACTCTGGCACACGACATTCCCTTGGCTGGACATTTGGGTCAGATCAAAACATGGGAAAGGCTTGTCCCCCTGTTTCACTGGCCTAGGATGTCAGAAGACACAAAAGACTTTTGTAAGTCCTGTGTGACCTGCCAAGCCAGTGGCAAGACTGGTGGCACTCCAAAGGCTCCCCTTATTCCACTGCCTGTGGTTGGTGTTCCCTTTGAAAGGGTAGAGGTTGACATAGTTGGCCCCCTTGACCCTCCTACTGCTTCAGGCAATAGGTTTATCTTGGTGGTAGTGAACCATGCCACAAGATATCCTGAAGCAATTACTCTAAGGACCACTACAGCACCTGCAGTGGCAAAATCCCTCCTGGGAATCTTTTCCAGGGTGGGTTTCCCAAAAGAGGTGGTATCAGGCAGGGGTGGCAACTTTATGTCTGCATACTTAAAGGCCACGTGGAAGGAATGTGGTGTAACATACAAATTCACCACACCTTATCATCCACAAACAAATGGACTGGTAGAGAGGTTTAATAAAACTCTCAAAGGAATGATAATGGGACTCCCTGAAAAACTCAGGTGGAGATGGGATGTCCTGTTGCCTTGCCTCCTTTTTGCTTATAGGGAGGTACCCCAGAAAGGAGTGGGCTTCAGCCCCTTTGAACTCCTATTTGGGCACCCTGTAAGAGGTCCTCTAACACTTGTAAAGGAGGGTTGGGAACAACCTTTAAAAGCTCCTAAGCAAGACATAGTGGACTATGTACTCGGCCTAAGATCCAGAATGGCTGAGTACATGAAAAAGGCCAGTAAAAACCTTCAGGCCAGCCAAGAGCTCCAAAAGCAATGGCACGACCAGAAGGCTGTTCTGATTCAGTACCAACCAGGACAGAAGGCGTGGGTCTTGGAGCCTGTGGCCCCAAGAGCACTCCAAGACAAATGGAATGGACCCCACATCATTGTTGAAAAGAAGGGAGAAGTCACCTACTTGGTTGACTTGAGCACTGCCAGGAGTCCCCTTAGGGTGCTCCATGTCAGTCGCCTAAAACCCTACTATGACAGGGCTGATCTCACCCTGCTCATGGCAACAGATGAAGGACAGGAAGAAGAGAGTGACCCTCTCCCTGATCTCTTCTCTTCCACAGAACAAGATGCTCTAGTGGAAGGTGTAGTTTTGGCAGACTGTCTTACTGCTGAGCAGAAAGACCACTGCATAAATCTCCTGGGTCAGTTTTCTGAACTCTTTTCTACTGTGCCAGGCACCACTTCTTGGTCTGAACACACTATAAATACTGGAGACAGCATGCCTGTCAAAAGTAAGATCTATAGGCAGCCTGACCATGTCAGGCACTGCATAAAACAAGAGGTTCAGAAAATGCTTGAACTGGGAGTGGTTGAACATTCTGAAAGCCCATGGGCCTCTTCTGTGGTGCTTGTACCAAAACCTCACTCAAAAGATGGGAAAAGAGAAATGAGGTTTTGTGTAGATTACAGAGGTCTCAACCAGGTAACTAAAACTGATGCTCACCCTATACCCAGGGCACATGAGCTCATAGATACACTGGCATCTGCCAAGTATCTAAGCACCTTTGATTTGACTGCAGGGTATTGGCAGATCAAGTTATCAAAGGATGCAAAAGCAAAAACTGCATTTTCGACTATTGGAGGGCACTACCAATTCACAGTAATGCCCTTTGGTTTGAAAAATGCACCTGCCACTTTTCAGAGGTTGGTGAATACAGTCCTGCAAGGGTTGGTGGCTTTCAGTGCAGCATATCTAGACAATATAGCTGTCTTTAGCTCCACCTGGGATGATCACCTGGTCCACCTGTGGAAAGTTTTGGAAGCCCTGCAGAAGGCAGACCTCACTATCAAGGATTCAAAGTGCCAGATAGGGCAGGGGAAAGTGGTTTATCTAGGACACCTGGTAGGTGGAGAACAGATTGCACCACTTCAGGGGAAAATCCAAACTATCATAGATTGGGTTCCCCCTACAACTCAGACCCAGGTGAGAGCCTTCTTAGGCCTCACTGGGTATTACAGGAGGTTCATTAAGAACTATGGCTCCATTGCAGCCCCACTTAATGACCTCACCTCCAAGAAAATGCCTAAAAAGGTATTGTGGACAGCTAGCTGTTAGAAAGCTTTTGAGGAGCTGAAACAGGCCACGTGCACTGCACCTGACCTAAAAAGCCCATGTTACTCCAAGAAATTCATTGTTCAAACTGATGCATCTGAATTTCAGTCTTATCACAACTCAATTCTGAGGGCCAGGATCAACCTGTTGCTTTTATCAGCAGGAGGTTGACCCCTAGAGAAAAGCGTTGGTCTGCCATAGAGAGGGAGGCCTTTGCTGTGGTCTGGGCACTGAAGAAGTTGAGGCCATACCTGTTTGGCACTCACTTCATTGTTCAGACAAACCACAAACCTCTAATTTGGCTTAAACAAATGAAAGGTGAAAACTCTAAATTTTTGAGGTGGTCCATATCTCTACAGGTAATGGACTATAAAGTGGAACATAGACCTGGGAGTACCCACTCCAATGGAGATGGACTCTCCAGATATTTCCACTTAGACAATGAAGACTCATCAGGTCATAGCTAGTCTTATTGTCCTTCTTTGGGGGGGGGGGTTGTGTAGGAAAGTACCATCTTGCCTGGCATGTTACCACCCATATTTCACTGTATATATGTTGTTTTAGTGTATGTGTCACTGGTACCCTGCCAGTCAGGGCCCAAGTGCTCATAAGTGTGCCCTGTATGTGTTCCCTGTGTGATGACTAACTGTCTCACTGAGGCTCTGCTAACAAGAATCTCAGTGGTTATGCTCCCTCTGCTTTCCAAATTGTCACTAACAGACTAGTGACCAATTTCACCAATTCACATTGGCATACTGGAACACCCTTATAATTCCCTAGTATATGGTATTAAGGTACCCAGGGTATTGGGATTCCAGGAGATCCCTATGGGCTGCAGCATTTCTTTTGCCACCCATAGGGAGCTCTGACAATTCTTACACAGGCCTGCCACTGCAGCCTGAGTGAAATAACGTCCACGTTATTTCACAGCCATTTACCACTGCACTTAAGTAACTTATAAGTCACCTATATGTCTAACCTTCACCTGGTGAAGGTTGGGTGCTAAGGTACTCAGTGTGTGGGCACCCTGGCACTAGCCAAGGTGCCCCCACATCGTTCAGAGCAAATTCCCCAGACTTTGTGAGTGCGGGCACACCATTACACGCGTGCACTATACATAGGTCACTACCTATGTATAGCGTCACAATGGTAACTCCGAACATGGCCATGTAACATGTCTAAGATCATGGAATTGTCACCCCAATGCCATTGTGGCATTGGGGAGACAATTCCATGATCCCCCGAGTCTCTAGCACAGACCCGGGTACTGCCAAACTACCTTTCCCAGGGTTTCACTGCAGCTGCTGCCAACACCTCAGACAGGTTTCTGCCCTCCTGGGGTCCAGGCAGGCTAGGCCCAGGAAGGCAGAACAAAGGACTTCCTCAGAGAGAGGGTGTTACACCCTCTCCCTTTGGAAAAATGTGTCAGGGCTGGGGAGGAGTATCCTCCCCCAGCCTCTGGAAATGCTTTGATGGGCACAGATGGTGCCCATCTCTGCATAAGCCAGTCTACACCGGTTCAGGGATCCCCCAGCCCTGCTCTGGCGTGAAACTGGACAAAGGAAAGGGTAGTGACCACTCCCCTGACCTGCACCTCCCAGGGGAGGTGCCCAGAGCTCCTCCAGTGTGCTCCAGACCTCTGCCATCTTGGAAACAGAGGTGTTGCTGGCACACTGGACTGCTCTGAGTGGCCAGTGCCATCAGGTGACGTCATAGACTCTTTCTGATAGGCTCTTACCTGTGTTACTAGCCTATCCTCCTTCCTAGGTAGCCAAACCTCCTTTTCTGGCTATTTAGGGTCTCTGCTTTGGGGAATTCTTTAGATAACGAATGCAAGTGCTCATCCGAGTTCCTCAGCATCTCTCTCTTCACCTTCTGCCAAAGGATCGACCGCTGACTGCTCAGGACGCCTGCAAAACCGCAACAAAGTAGCAAAGACGACTACTGCAACCTTTTATCACTTATCCTGCCGCTTTCTCGCCTGTTTCCTGGTGGTGCATGCTCTGGGGGTAGCCTGCCTCCTCTCTGCACCAGGAGCTCTGAAGAAATCTCCCGTGGGACGACGGAATCCTCCCCCTGCAACCGCAGGCAACAAAAGACTGCATCACCGGTCCTCTGGGTCCCCTCTCAGCATGACGAGCGTGGTCCCTGGAACTTAGCAACTCTGTCCAAGTGACTCCCACAGTCCAGTGACTCTTCAGTCGAAGTTTGGTGGAGGTAAGTCCTTGCCTCCCCAGGCTAGACTGCATTGCTGGGTACCGCATGATTTGTAGCTGCTCCGGCTCCTGTGCACTCTTCCAGGATTTCCTTTGTGCACAGCCAAGCCTGGGTCCCCGACACTCTAACCTGCAGTGCACAACCTTCAGAGTTGTCCTCCGGCGTCGTGGGACTCCCTTTTGTGTCTTCGGGTGGACTCCGGTTCACTCCTCTTCCAAGTGCCTGTTCCGGTACTTCTGCGGGTGCTGCCTGCTTCTGTGAGGGCTCCCTGACTTGGTGGGCGCCCCCTCTGTGTCCTCATCCAAGTGGCGACATCCTGGTCCCTCCTGGGCCACAGCAGCATCCATAAACCCCAACCGCGACCCTTGCAGCTAGCAAGGCTTGTTTGCGGTCTTTCTGCGTGGGAACACCTCTGCAAGCTTCTTCACGACGTGGGACATCCATCCTCCAAAGGGGACGTTTCTAGCCCTCTTCGTTCTTGCAGAATCCACAGCTTCTACCATCCAGTGGCAGCTTCTTTGCACCCTCAGCTGGCATTTCCTGGGCATCTGCCCACTCTCGACATTGTTGCGACTCTTGGACTTGGTCCCCTTGTTCCACAGGTACTCCGGTCCGGAAATCCACTTTGGTTGCTTTGCTGGTGTTGGTCTTCCTTGCAGAAACCCCTTATCACGACTTCTGTGCTCTCTGGGGAATATAGGTGCACTTTACACCTACTTTTCAGGGTCTTGGGGTGGGCTATTTTTCTAACCCTCACTGTTTTCTTACAGTCCCAGCGACCCTCTACAAGCTCATATAGGTTTGGGGTCCATTCGTGGTTCGCATTCCACTTTTGGAGTATATGGTTTGTGTTGTCCCTATACCTATGTGCTCCTATTGCAATCTACTGTAACTTTACATTGCTTGCATTACTTCCTTTTGCTATTACTGTATATTTTTGGTATTGTGTACATATATCTTGTGTATATTTGACATCCTCATACTGAGGGTACTCACTGAGATACTTTTGGCATATTGTCATAAAAATAAAGTACCTTTATTTTTAGTATATCTGTGTATTGTGTTTTCTTATGATATTGTGTATATGACACCAGTGGTATAGTAGGAGCTTTGCATGTTTCCTAGTTCAGCCTAAGCTGCTCTGCTATAACTACCTTCTATCAGCTTAAGCTGCTAGAAACACCTCTTCTACACTAATAAGGGATAACTGGACCTGGTACAGAGTGTAAGTTCCCCTTGGTACCCACTACAAGCCAGGCCAGCCTCCTACAGCCATCCACACATTTCACCTGCACCTGTGGCTGTGCTTTCGGATTTAACACAACACCGTTTTTGATGTGTCCAACTTAAAAGATTGTCACCCTGGTTGGACACATACATTTTCCCTAAAATATGTCTACCTTTCAGCATGAGATGACCTTCAAAATACCCTAACATCTTTATAGGTTGCCCACCATAACAGCCAGGACACACATCCATTTTCCTTAACTTTCTATCTTTCCTAGTTAACATGTCAACATTATTTTTTAGAAATTCTCGTCAATTGTGAACATGAATCAAATCGCATCAGTAAATCAACCCCATCTACTCTCACCACTTCACTGGGATGTTCCCTACACTTCACCCGTGCTTCAACTTGAAAAACGACTTCCTGAGATACTTCCTTGACCTCTTTCATCATATTACCATTGTAATTCTTCTTCTTTCTATTACTGCAACATTTGTAGAAATGTCCTTTCCTCCCGCACCCATGGCACACAACATTCAATGCTGGGCAAATGCTCGCATTAGCTTTGTGGCCACTTTTACCACATCTAAAGCATTCTCCTTTAAACTTCATCACATCCTCTATCTTTTTTTCTCCTCCACTTTCTTTGCTCTTTACTTCACCTACTATCTCTTCCACCTTTGCACTTTCTCCACTTGCAACTTTGTTTCCACTTATTTCCATAACGCACTTCAGCATATGTTCCACCCTTTTTGCCACCTTGATCACTTCTTCCAAAGGTGGTTCATCTTTTAACCACAAGTCTTCCCTAATTTTATCACCACTGCATTTTAACACAAATTGGTCTCTAACTCTTTCATCCGCCAACGTTCCAAATATACATGACGCTGCCAGTTTTTTCAAACTGGTTATAAATTCCTCCACCGACTCATCGTTCCCTTGTTCCATTTTCCCAAAATATTATCTTTCCGTTATCGTACTCACCCTTGGTAAATAATGTTTGTCTAGTTTCATAACACACGTCTCGTATTCATTCAAGTTTCTAGCCTCCTCAATATTCAAATCTGGCAAATTTTCTAGTACCTCTTGTCCCTCACCCCCCAGACAGTGCATCAATAATGCGGGTTTCTTTTCAGCACTTGGTGTCAGTCCACACACCCTAGCTTAGTAAACAAACATTTTCTTCCATGTGGTCCATGGTTATATCGGATCCCATGGACTACTAAAAAAAAACATAGGGGGTGTTACGTTCTGCATAACTCAGCTGTAATTACCTATCTTCCCAAATTACGTAACTGCTAGAGGACAGCAATCAACACAATAGATGTCTGTCCTCAAATCTATTATTGAGTGACCGTCACAATGTCTCAAATCTTCTGTTAGGTGCCAAACACAAGTGTTTCCACTCCTCAATTGTGTGCCTGTCACAGTGTTTTCCTTTCCTGACACTCTCTGTTTATATCCTCCTGTAAGGAAATGCCTCCTTGGCATGGTTACCCCCTGACTTGTTGCCTTTGCTGATGCCAAGTTATGATTTAAAAGTGTGCTGAGGCCTGCTAACCAGGCCCCAGCACCAGTGTTCTTTCCCTAAAACTGTACCTTTGTCTCCACAATTGGCACACCCTGGCATCCAGGTAAGTCCCTTGTAACTGCTACCCCTGGTACCAAGGGCCTTGATGCCAGGGAAGGTCTCTAAGGGCTGCAGCATGTCTTATGCCACCCTGGGGACCCCTCACTCAGCACAGACACACTGCTTGCTAGCTTGTGTGTGCTGGTGGGGAGAAAATGACTAAGTCGACATGGCACTCCCCTCAGAGTGCCATGCCAACCTCACACTGCCTATGGCATAGGTAAGTCACCCCTCCAGCAGGCCATACAGCCCTACGACAGGGTGCACTGTACCACAGGTGAGGGCATAGGTGCATGAGCACTATGTCCCTACAGTGTCTAAGCAAAACCTTAGACATTGTAAGTGCAGGGTAGCCATAAGAGTATATGGTCTGGGAGTCTGTCACACACAAACTCCACAGCACCATAATGGCTACACTGAAAACTGGGAAGTTTGGTATCAAACTTCTCAGCACAATAAATGCACACTGATGCCAGTGTACATTTTATTCTGAAACACACCCAGAGGGCATCTTAGAGATGCCCCCTGAAAACATACCCGACTTCCAGTGTGGGCTGACTAGTTTTGCCAGCCTGCCACAAACCAGACATTTTGCTGGCCACATGGGGAGAGTGCCTTTGTCACTCTGTGGCTAGTAATAAAGCTTGTACTGGGTGGAGGTGCTTCTCACCTCCCCCTGCAGGAACTGTAACACCTGGCGGTGAGCCTCAAAGGCTCACCCCCTTTGTTACAGCGCCACAGGGCATCCCAGCTAGTGGAGCTCGACCGGTGGAAAACTAACTCTACAGGGAGGCCTCCCCGGCGACTGCGAGCCCGTGAGTAGCCAGAGTTGACCCCCCTGAGCCCCCACAGCGACGCCTGCAGAGGGAATCCAGAGGCTCCCCTTGACCGCAACTGTCTGCTTCAAGGAACCCGACGCCTGGTAAAGACACTGCACCCGCAGGCCCCAGGACCTGAAGGAACCGAACTCCAGTGCAGGAGCGACCCCCAGGAGACCCTCAATTGAAACCTATTTGCACACTGCACCCGGCCGCCCCGTGCCGCTGAGGGTGTATTTTCTGTGCTGACTTGTATCCCCCCTGTGCCCTAAAAAAAAACCCTGGTCTGCCCTCCGAAGTCACGGGTACTTACCTGCTAGCAGACTGCAACTGGGGCACCCCCATTTCCATTGAAGCCTATGCGTTTTGGGCACCACTTTAACCTCTGCACCTTACCGGCCCTGAGCTGCTGGTGTGGTAACTTTGGGGTTGCCCTGAACCCCCAACAGTGGGCTACCTTGGACCCAACTTTGAACCCTGTAAGTGCTTTACTTACCTGTGAAACTAACAATTACTTACCTCCCCCAGGAACTGTTGAATTTTGCACTGTGTCCAATTTTAAAATAGCTTATTGCCTTTTTTGCCAATACTGTACATGCTATTGTGATGATTCAAAGTTCCTAAGATACCTGAGTGAAATACCTTTCATTTAAAGTGTAGTGTGGTCAGTTTTACGTATTCTTTGCACATTAGCTTCAGGCTTTAGGCCTTTGTGCACTTTGCCTTGAATATATTTTATTCATTTGCTGACAGCTTAGAGCCTCTGTGCACTTTGCTCTACATGCTTTTTATTAGGCTTCGTACTGTTATTTTTCAAATAGCCAGTTCTACGGTGTTGTTTTTTTATTCATATCACACTGTTTTGCATACTTCAGCACTGGAGTTCTCCATAACATATTTACTCTGTGCTTCAGTCAAGGATACAGTCTGGTACATTGCCGATAGACGTGGTAGGAGTTTAGACTTGGCATTCCTGCGTAGGGACATTTTGTGATCACGATGACATGTTAGTTATAAAATCACTTCCTTGTCCCAATACACGCAAGAGGGAGATTCCGACCAGGGAACCACAACTAGACGCTGACTGCCTCGTTGCAGATGCTGAACCAAGATCACAGGTCTTTGCTCAGGTATGAGGGCTGATGTCTCCACAGTGATTCTGACAGGCAAGCTAGAAGCTTAACATGCTGTACTCTAAATAGAACAAGCAGAGGGAGAGTAGAAACTGTTAGACAATATGATAGCTTTGTTCTTATGTTTTACTCTCCTGGTGACTATTTCAATCCTACTGTGTTGTATTGTTCTGGTTATTGCGGCTCACGCCTTAATATCTAAAATACAGTCGTTTTATTAAAACATTATATAAAACTTATACTGTCTTTGTCATTTGTATATGAGATCATATTGGAAATAAGAGAGTTGGTTTGGATCTGAGTGACCACGACTTCCCTGAGAATTTCCAAAGATGTCATGCGCTCGGCTGCCAAATCATTCCTTCCTCGTGGGAGAAATGAGGCACTGCTAGTTAGCCCGAGCAAAAACCGGATTTAGGGTGACAGAGTTCTTTACACGTGGGCCAGACTCAGTCCCCCACACCGTTATCGATCCTGCTGCCTAGAAATCCAGTAGTCTCATTTAGGATAATGAGAGCCCACGCGACATGGCGCCGCCAACGTTTGGTTTGGCTCTAATGTTTAGGTCCGACTGACTCTCTTGGTCTCATATATATTTTGACTCCTCGGTTCCGTATGCGGAGACGTCCGTGGGGCTGAGGGTTTCCGCCACCACAGGATAGGTGCATCCTATTGCTTAGTGGTTGGTTGTTCAAGCTTGAACTTTAAAAGGAAAACCCTGATATTGGTGTGTCTTCTCTGACCTAGAGCTATTTTTTATAAATGGCGAATCCTAATGTAGTGAATATAGCAATCAATATGCGTCACCCGCTCACAGGACATCTGTTGGCACATGGACTGACGGTCCAGGGGGGTCCAGTCACTTTTGTGGTGGACGCCCATGCAGCCTATAGAACGGAACTTTTTTATTCTTGGGTCGGGTTTCCAGCAGTGGATGGGGGTACAAATACTTTTCACGAATACACTGTTGCGAATGTCCCTGGACAATACAGGGCTTACGCTTACTTAGAGATACCTCTATCTTATCAAGAACACCATAATTGGCTTGATGGCGCCCTCCCACACACAGTTGCACAAGTTAGGTTAGGTCCACTTAGTAATGATGGTCCTACCTGGCCTTTATTGGCTACATATACACCTCATCCTGCGGTTGCTCAATTGGCAGTGGTTGAAGTTCGACGTTTATATACAGACTTAACGGCTACATATAGACGATTAGTTCAGTTTGTTATGCAGACACTAAATACAAACGCAGCGCGTGCTGCTCCGGCGCACCCACAGGCAGTGGTTCCGGGTATTAATCCGGCCACTGTACACTCAGTTATGGGTAAGGTACCGGCTAAACGAGAGGAGACTCCATTTTGGCTGGCGCAAAAAATTAATACGCTGGAAGCAGTATTTCCCCATACGGGACCTCAGGATAAGCATAGGATTTTGACGATGTGTTTGCCATATGGGATGGTTCCTCCGGTGGACCTTTGTAATACCTGGGGCACGGTGTTTGCCGCGCTCTACACTTAGGCACACGGTACACCGACATTAGCTAATTTGCCGGATGTGCTTAAACAGATTCAAGATGAATATGGGGCTGCCCCTGCCTTAGATTTGGGCATGCAGTTGCTGGGCAATTTTGCCACTGTTTCTTCTATTATTTTGAGTAATCTCAAAGGAGAGGCAGTAGCACTAGCAGTGCGAATGCGTCTTCGGGATGTTCCGCTGCTTAATCAGGAGCGGGAACTTCCAAGAATAATAGCGGAAACATATTCTAGTATTGGTCGAGATAGCCTAGGTGCTAGACCACAGAAACCCCAGTTACAGGGTAAAAATGATAAAGATAATGCTAAACAGCAACAAACTGAGGGTTCGAAAAAGCGCTGGGAAAAGAAACAGTAAACACCTAAAAAAGATGGTGGGCAGTCTCCGCAACCGGAGACCCCACAGAATAAGTATAATCTCAGGAATAGGGATACTTTGAAGATGCCTGATAGATATCAATATACTGATACACGCCAATCTCGTTCCTTTCAGGACTCCTCGGAAAAGAGAAGTGAGAGAGGTGGGCGGTCAGAGCGGAGGACGGAGTACGTGAAACCGAGACAGGATTCACAACGCTCGGCGGAGGTTTCTGTTAAACAAGAAGAGAAACAGCTGCAACAAAAACAGCAATTTAAAAAGAAGAAAGTGGCAGCAGTCTCAGTTAGACATGCCGCTCAAGAAGAGAGTTCTCTTGACGAACAAGACATAGGCGTTAGCACTGTTAGACAGCGCGGCAGAGGTCACAATAGTTCGCCGGAGTCTTCAAGGGCATCTGGAGGTGAAAGGAACTGATGACTTCATACAAGTCGAAACAGCGGATATGCGAGTCTCTGATCCTGATAGAGTATTTCAAGTGACTCTGCGATTGGAAGGGGACATTAACCGTATTATACACGCCATTTTTGGGGACCATGTGGTAAAATCATATGATGTTCTGCTGGCCGAACAGGATTGGCCACCTGACTTTGTTCGCGACTGCCCGGTTGGGGAGGAGGTTATTACACCTTCCTTCTCACCACTTGTTCCAAGTGAACTATCGGAGTCCTAAAGTAAATCATGGGCTCTAGCACAGGCTCCCGCCCTGTATAGAAATAACGTGGGGTGGGATAGACAATCACCTTATCATGTAATTCCAATAAAGGGTGAACCTCAGCCACAACCGCAGTATCCTATCAAATTTGAAGCAAGGGCATCGGTTAGGAAAATTCTTACACAATTGGAGTACCAGGGTGTAATTGAGCCCTGTGTCTTGCCAATTAATAATCCCTTATTTCCGGTTGCTAAACCGGACCATTCATATAGGATAGTGGTGGATTACAGACATTTGAATAGTCATACACGCACATATGCAATACAGAATTCACATAGCGCAGCGCTTATGAATAATATCGTACGTAAAAAGTACAAGACAACATTAGATATCTCGAATGGATTTTTCTGCCAAAATATAGCACCCGAAAGTCGGGACTATACCAGTTTCAGTGCGTTTGGCTCTCAGAAAAAGTTTTGTCGTTTGCCTCAGGGGTATAAGAATAGCCCAGGACTGTTTTCGGCTCGTGTGACTGAAATGCTGCACGAGTTGGACCCTGAAGCGTTATCATATGTTGATGACATATATCTGACAGACGATGAGATTCTGCAACATCTAAGGCGTGTTTCGCGCATTGTTGTGGGGTTTGCTGATATTGGCTATAAGTTTAATTTTAAGAAATCAAAGATTGCCTTCCTCAGCGTCATTTTCCTGGGATATGAGTTGTCGAGTGAGGGCAAGAGCTTGGCGCCACATTTTTTGGAGAAATGTGCTTTATTGCAGCCTCCTAATACGGTTCGGAAGCTCCAGTCATTGTTGGGGTTTCTGAATTTTGGCAGAACTTACATTCCTGATTATGCGACGCGTATAAAACCCTTATACGAGTTGATTCGCCCGAATTTTTCGAGTAGATTTTGGACGATTGAACATACACACATACTACGAGAGTTGCAGACTGATTTCTTAGCAGTTAAACACTTACACACACAGGACAATAAGACACATTTAGTCATCAGGGTGATACCTGGGGCTGTTGGGTTTACGTATGTCACCTTTAATGAGGGGGAGACAGTCCCGATTGCATACAAGTCCCACTTGTATTCTGCTGCAGAACAACGATTTGCACAGACTGAGAAAATTCTCACTGCAGTACAGATGGCTGTTATCAAAGAAAGACCGCTTGCCCAGGGCCAACGCATCATTGTCGTTTCCCTGATTCCGGCCTTAGAGGCAGTTACGAAAGCGAGTGTTCCTAATTCGAAAGCTTTACACCCGCGATGGATACAATGGGCTACGTCTTTGACAGCCACTGATGTAGATTACATATTTGACCCTAAACTGCAGACTCAAGAATTTCTTCAATATGAGATGGAGTACCCTGTTCCTGCTGGTACGTTGCCTATTGACCGCTATCAAGTGGTCATGTATACCGATGGCTCTGCGCAACCAGCGATTGGGACTAAACAACAGTATTCTGCTGCATGTGCGGTGGTGAGCGGCACTATGGAGGGGGAAGTGTTCTGCCCCAACATACTTATACTAAAACCTTGGGAGATTGCACAGCACAGCTGGCTGAGCTCAAAGCTCTATTGTTAGCGTTGGAGCATGCGGATCCGGCGATTTTGACCTTGCTGGTCTGTGACTCCTACTACTGTGTACAGTCTTTCAATGAATATCTACACTATTGGAAGATGAATGGGTTCAGGGATTCTAAAGGCAACACCATTAAACATAAAATGTTGTGGGGTAAGGTTGCGGATCTGAAGGAAACGCTTCCTAACGTCCATGTTGTGCATACACTTGGACACCAACGTGTTGGAATACACGTTGCTGGGAATACTTTGGCTGATGAAGCAGCGAAATCGTCAGTGGCTGTCGCCACTGTGGCCACAGTGACTCGTTCGAGTTCTAAACCAGACACAGAAATTTCTGCTGCCATAAAGGCTACGGCTGATGGCACGCCCTTTCCTAAAGGATTTCCTTCTAAATATAGGGGGTCATTCTGACCCTGGCGGTCTTGGACCGCCAGGGCCAACGACTGCGGAAGCACTGCCAACAGGCTGGCGGTGCTTCCTGGGCCATTCTGACCGCGGCGGTAAAGCCGCGGTCAGAAAAGGGGAACCGGCGGTTTCCCGCCTGTTTACCCCTGGCCCAGGGAATCCTCCATGGCGGTGCTGCTTGCAGCGCCGCCATGGGGATTCCGACCCCCTTCCCGCCATCCCGTTCCTGGCGGTTTTTACCGCCAGGAACAGGATGGCGGGAACGGGTGTCGTGGGATGGGCAGTGCAGGGGCCCCCTAACAGGGCCCCATAATGATTTTCAGTGTCTGCAAAGCAGACACTGAAAATCGCGACGGGTGCCACTGCATCCGTCGCACCCCAGCAACTCCGCCGGCTCCATTCGGAGCCGGCTTCATCGTTGCTGGGTCTTTCCCGCTGGGCGGGCGGGCGGCCTTTTGGCGGTCGCCCGCCCGCCCAGCGGGAAAGTCAGAATGACCGCCGCGGTCATTTGACCGCAGTGCGGTCTTTTGACGGTCTCCGCCCATGGTTACTGCTTCAATAGTGCGCTGAATGCTACTGTTACAATTCCAGGCATTGGTGTACGTGAACTACCCAATAAAATTGAGAGACCTCGACTAATTTCTGCAGCACATGAGGGGGTGGCTTCTGCACATGCTGGTGTGGCTGCCACGATTTCACTTTTACAGGCTCGTTACTGGTGGCCTGGTCTCTATAAAGAGACAAAGCAATATGTGCTTTGTTGTGACGTTTGTCAACAAATGAAAGCGTTGTCGGCTAGACGCCCGCAGCAGACGCCCCTTCTGATTTCAAATAAACCATTACAGTGTGTGTACTTGGATCATTGTGGTCCGCTGACACCAGATAGTGCATACAAATATATATTGGTTGCTGTAGATTCGTGCACCAGATTTGTGTGGGTATGGCCACAACGCTCGGCTGACGCTCGAACTGTTATTAAAGATTTGCGCATCTTTGTCGATACATTTGCAGTTGCGGCTTTTCATTCGGACCAGGGCCCTGCTTTTGCCTCTACGGCATTTAGGGACACCATGGCTTCGTTGGGGGTCCAACTCCAATTCTCGTCTCCATTTCATCCCGAGGGAAATTCTATCGTGGAGCGTTTAAATCGTGATTTAAAGCAATCCTTAACGGCCAGGGTTATAGGTACGGGTCGTGGTTGGCTAGCCCACCTGTATGGAGTACAGAGAGCACTTAATAACTTGCCTAGAAGGTCACTGGGGGGTCGTACTTCATATGAGTGCCTGTTCGGAACACGACTGTATGTTCCTGATCTAGATGGTCCTGGTGTGGAGGCGGCAGATACGCCCTTTGACATAATTGATCGTGTCACTGTTTTGCAGGATTTACAACAATTCCGTGAAGATAACTCTTCTGCCAGTGCTGCCTCCTCAGGAATTAAGGATGAGCCAGTAACGCCTACTGGTTGGATACCCAGGATTGGGGATCTAGTGCGTGAAAAGGTCGCAGTTAAAAAATAATTTGGTCCTTCTTATCGAGCACCTGGCCCTGTGTTGGGGGTAAGCGGCACGAGAACTGTGATTTTACCGCCGCTGCGAGGGGCCAAAGGAAATCGCTTAGTTTCCATTGATAATGTCAAGTTACAATATGTGGCCGATTCTGCACAGCAGACCAAGAGGGACACCCAGTAGTTCCGGAATCCCTCTCACTACTGGGGAAGAAGTCCCGCTGCAGGTGATTTTCACCGACGCTGTTTCCTCTCCGAGCTTGGGGAGGGTGGATGATGATCTTGCGTTTGTTCCACCGACGACGATTAATATGGAATCTTGTGATCAAATTGCTGTACGTTCTACTGATGTTTCTGAACATGTGGTTTATAGCGTGCCAAGGCGAGAGCCTCCATCTGCTTCTTTGTACACAGTTGCACCTTTTGCTAGAACTGCCTCTGGCTGCTTCAACAACGCTGATAATGATGTGTCCGGCTCCTCGTCCTCGATGTCTTCTGTCCACGACGAATGCTGGGTTGGCTTAAACGCACATATTTTGTTTTTCCTTGGAAGTATTTGTGGCTGTTTTTGGCCGTGATGACTCTTTTATTATGGTTGGGATTTGTGGTTACTTTTTTTCTGATAATACATGGTCATTTTCTTCCTGATCTATCCGACATTGAGCACGTGGAGACTGTGTTAAAACCGCATTTTTCGTCTCATATGGTTCGAAGAGACTTGTCCACTGTAAACATTTCTGCAATACCGATTCCGGATGGGATTGTGTGGGATAAAGTAATGTTTGATATATATGGTCCCACTGAATTGATTCAAATACCGTATGTCCTCAAATTATCAATGAATGATATTGTTATACCTGGCATTGTTTCTGATGATTGGGATATGAAGACAGTGGATGCTATGCTGACAGATTTGCGATATTATACTGTCTATGATGATGAAGATTCTTACCAATTTAGAGATAATCATGGTGACATGTTTTGCTATAACTATTATGGACACCACTTTATTCATAAAGCTAGTAGCCCTAAGTCCATATTTAATTATGTGCAATGGGAACATTGCTCGACTCCTCCACAAGGGAGTTCGAAAACGTATTATGATAAATTTGCATATTTTTCTGGGCATGATCAACGAAATGCTAAGTCTTACTATTTTAAAGTTATACTGTATTCTAATAAGCAAATGTTATTGACTGATACTAAATTACTGTATTCAAATTTGTTTGTATCTAAACTTTCGGTCGAGGGCTATGAATACTGGTTTAAGACTGTTGACTTGAAAAGTGTTTGGGGCACGAAAAATTGGCAGATGCAAGGCAGGGACACGTTATTTAGAGCATGTATTATCCCTGTGCAGATGATTTTCCTCAATGACACAGTACAACAGACTAGCTGTTTGGGCTTGGCGACAATTAGGGAGTTGAATTTGCCTAGTATACCTGTCCCTTCCAAATTAAAAAACTGGCAGCACTATGTGAATGCTACTTTTAGTGAATTTACACATTGGGTCCAGAATGGTATGCTTAACACTTCATCGTTACATCCGGACGGGTGGTTATTATGGCCTGTAGACACTAATAAGTGTCATCAACGTTTTGTCACCTCTTCAGGGGGGTTCAGGACTAGCAGGGCAGACCCTCGTTACATTTCACCAGAACATGCTGATATTATAACTACATACAGCGTGGGGAAGCTTTGTCAGCAATGGTTGAAGTCATCCACGCTGGATGCAGTTAAGTCACATCTCACGTTACTGTCTAATGATACTGATTTACAAGATTTTTTGTCAGGTCCCAAAGTACCACGGAAGAAAAGGTTCTTATACGAAGTTTATAATGAGATTTGGAAGTTTTCACAACAAGAAGCTGCAGCCCGGTTGAGGCAGATTGATCAGGAAAACTTGATGCAGACTTTGTCTGTTGTTGATAATGGCATGCATACCCTTTCTGACCGTGTTTACACGATTGACAGCATTGTTTCCTCTGCCATTGACATTATTAAATCGGGCATGTCTTCTTTATATCATGGGCAGAGTCAGACGCGGTCCATCATGCAGCTGGGTTGGACTCTTCAGACCTTGAAGGCAGGTCACGTTCCATGGCAGCACATTCGTGCCAGAGAGATCTTTGGGGGTGATTCTAACTTTGGCGGGCGGCGGAGGCCGCCCGCCAAAGTTCCCCCAACAGAATACCGCTACGCGGTCAGAAGACCGCCGCGGTTATTCTGTGTTTCCCGCTGGGCTGGCGGGCGACCGCCAGAAGGCCGCCCGCCAGCCCAGCGGGAAACCCCTTCCCACGATGAAGCCGGCTCCGAATGGAGCCGGCGGAGTGGGAAGGGTGCGACGGGTGCAGTAGCACCCGTCGCGATTTTCAGTGTCTGCTATGCAGACACTGAAAATCTTTTAGGGGCCCTCTTACGGGGGCCCCTGCAGTGCCCATGCCATTGGCATGGGCACTGCAGGGACCCCCAGGGGCCCCAGGACACCCCTCACCGCCATCCTGTTCCTGGCAGTCACGACCACCAGGAACAGGATGGCGGTGAGGGGGTCGGAATCCCCATGGCGGCGCAGCAAGCTGCGCCGCCATGGAGGATTCCTCAGGGCAGCGGAAAACCGGCGGGAGACCACCGGTTTTCCGTTTCTGAACGCGGCGGGACCGCCGCGGTCAGAATGCCCTTGGGAGCACCGCCAGCCTGTTGGCGGTGCTCCTGCGGTCATTGACCCTGGCGGTCAAGGACCGCCAGGGTCAGAATGACCCCCTTTATCTCCTTTAATTTGACTCGTCAACAACAACTGATGGCTAAAAAGGAAGCGACATATGTTATGTTGAATATTGAGAAATTGGAGAAACTGCCTTTCACGGTGGCTGAGATTCCGTCAGCTGAGTGGTTGATTCATGGGGTTATTAATTTGCCTATCTCCACTCTGCAATTTACTTCTTGTTTGAAGCACATTCCGGTGGGTAGATATGAACTATTGGGAGACAGTTACATACACGAGGTGTGGGAGCTTCCCTTTCAATACAGATGTGTTAATGGTTTGAGGGAGGTTTTTCTTAGCGGCAGCGAATGCGAAGCTTCTGTCAGCCATTCCATGGTTTGTAAACAGCTGTCCTTGCACGGAGCGTGTAACGCTTCGATTGCTAACTTAGCTTGTTATCTGAAGGGAGTTCCAGTCCCGGTTATTAAGAACACTTTCCAGGTGCTTTCTAACGGCAGTTACATCGTTCTTAACACCGAACACTGCTGTGGCATGCGTGCCGGAATAGTTTACGTTGTCGTTGTCAACAAGGCCGTTACGTGCTGCGGGAATGTGTTGTTTCCCCCCACTCAAATTAGGGAGGTAGCGGACATCTGGCCTCATATTGCTACTTCCAAGGTTAATTTCGACAAGTTGAGTCGGCTAAAAGCTTTATTGTTTCAACAGCATGTGGCCCTTACATCTGCTAGCGAGACCTACGCACTTCAGGTGTCAAGGTCATCGGCGGAGATACAGTCCCTTTTGAATACTAACTTTCCAAGTCACTTCGGTGAACTTGTGGGGCGTATATTTAATGCATCCAGCACTGCTGGTATTGCACATTTTTTTAAAGCCGTTGGTGTTGGTTTTGCTCACACCTTCTCTTCCATATTCGGTTTGATACCTTCGGCTATACACTCTATTTTCGGAAGCATTTTTGGGGGTTTCCCGATTACTTTGGCTTTATTTGCTGGAGTCTTGCTGTTGTTGCTATTTTTTCACAATGGCTGTCCCGTCACGACGAGATCCTGTATTGCTGCTCCCGTCAGCGCAGCTGTGTCGTGAACGCATGATGCAGCATTTTGGAGCAACACTCCTGGGACATTTGGAGTGTGACTGGTCTCTGTCATTCAGACCGGTTTTGGATTGTGTGCAACCCGTGTTTCGATGCCTTTGGTGCTCGTTTGAACATGCACTGGCTCTCTGTCTCTCACTGCAGCGCCCTCCGATGGTCGATACTGATCTGTTGATGTTCCCGATTAGGGCTCATTCCCAGACTTGTGCGCTACGGATGCACTTGCTTCGTGAGACGGTTTATGAGATTCCCTTCCTGGAGGAAGATGGTATTGTCTCTTTCATAGGCCCTGCACGGGGTGCCGCCCTGAATGGTTTTGGGGCTTTGGACCACACCTGCTCCATGATACTTTGTGGCGTGGATCTTCCGATATTGACATATATCGAGGTGGAGGAACTTCTCTATTCTGTTGCTTCTGTCTGACGATTGGATTTTTTTTCTCTCCTACGAAATTGACACAATATTGAATTTGGCTTTATGGTCACATGTTTCCTAAATTTATGACTTTGTTGTCTTCTCACCTTGTCGAAATATATGATTTTATGTATTGTTTATATTTGGGGCATCCTTTTATATTATTGGAACCACTTGCTACCGACAAGGGGAGGGTGTAGTGTGTTCAGTTTGACGTATTCTTTGCGCATTAGCTTCAGGCTTTAGGCCTTTGTGCACTTTGCCTTGAATATATTTTATTCATTTGCTGACAGCTTAGAGCCTCTGTGCACTTTGCTCTACATGCTTTTTATTAGGCTTCGTACTGTTATTTTTCAAATAGCCAGTTCTACGGTGTTGTTTTTTTATTCATATCACACTGTTTTGCATACTTCAGCACTGGAGTTCTCCATAACATATTTACTCTGTGCTTTAGTCAAGGATACAGTCTGGTACATTGCTGATAGACGTGGTAGGAGTTTAGACTTGGCATTCCTGCGTAGGGACATTTTGTGATCACGATGACATGTTAGTTATAAAATCACTTCCTTGTCCCAATACACGCAAGAGGGAGATTCCGACCAGGGAACCACAACTAGACGCTGACTGCCTCGTTGCAGATGCTGAACCAAGATCACAGGTCTTTGCTCAGGTATGAGGGCTGATGTCTCCACAGTGATTCTGACAGGCAAGCTAGAAGCTTAACATGCTGTGCTCTAAATAGAACAAGCAGAGGGAGAGTAGAAACTGTTAGACAATATGATAGCTTTGTTCTTATGTTTTACTCTCCTGGTGACTATTTCAATCCTACTGTGTTGTATTGTTCTGGTTATTGCGGCTCACGCCTTAATATCTAAAATACAGTTGTTTTATTAAAACATTATATAAAACTTATACTGTCTTTGTCATTTGTATATGAGATCATATTGGAAATAAGAGAGTTGGTTTGGATCTGAGTGACCACGACTTCCCTGAGAAGTTCCTAAGATGTCATGCGCTCGGCTGCCAAATCATTCCTTCCTCATGGGAGAAATGAGGCACTGCTAGTTAGCTGGAGCAAAAACCGGATTTAGGGTGACGGAGTTCTTTACACTTGGGCCAGACTCAGTCCCCCACACCGTTATCGATCCTGCTGCCTAGAAATCCAGTAGTCTCATTTAGGATAATGAGAGCCCACGCGACAAAAGTATTGTTTGTAAATCTTGAACCTGTGGTTCTTAAAATAAACCAAGAAAATATATTTTTCTATATAAAAACCTATTGGTCAGGAATTATCTTTGAGTGTGTGTTCCTCATTTATTGCCTGTGTGTGTACAACAAATGCTTAACACTACCCTCTGATAAGCCATACTGCTCGACCACACTACCACAAAATGGAGCATTAGAATTATCTCTTTTTGCCACTATCTTACCTCTAAGGGGAACCCTTGGACTCTGTGCATGCTATTTCTTACTTTGAAATAGTACATACAGAGCCAACTTCCTCCACCTCCACACAGTGTTAAAGGTGTGCTTGTCACCGTATGTCCCACACGACAGCCAAGAAGGATTGCTATAGCATTTAAGGTGTGCCTGTCACCGTATTCTTTAAGTATAATCTGCTGGTAATAAAGACGTAGAAATAATCTCACCAAATACGTGTTACCGACGCTTCCCCTTTAAGATCTTGAAGCAATCATCCCTTTAAGGGTAACCACGTCCTGGGACACACCTCCAAAACAGAAGCGTTAAACACGGCTTCCGATTTGAAAGGAACACAGCGTCGTCCTTCTTCCAACAAAATCCTGCTGCTTTTCCCGTTGCTCCACAGCAGGATCGGAGTAGTTGCAGGCCTCTCAATACGGCACACCCTCCGAAAACACTGAAATACAACCCGACACTGGGAGCGGGAAAGCAGCAAGCGTCGGGATGCAGCGCATTGATCGGAGCCTTGAAGCAGCAAGCGTCAGGACACCGCTTGTTGATCGGAGCTGTTGGAATCCAGCTCCCGTCCCCTGAATGCCACTGTGAGTACTTCCAGCTTCAGTAACTCACTTTTATTTCGACGTTGAGGCGACCGCCACCCTCGTCGCCAAATGTGACGTTGGGTTGTGAAGTAATAAATCACAACACGATCGAGTATCTTCAACAGTTCGTAGGTTTATTCAATGTCACCCCAGCCATCGTCCTCTCCTCCAACCGTCCTCTCGCATCCACCCTCATTCCACATTCTATCACCATGGTGATCGCGTGATCCCAGTATTATCAATACATCACAATAAGCACTACAAATCCCATGAGTCTTGAAATCACTCCCTCCACCACAATCCACCACTCATCTCCTCTTTAGGTCCCCCAAATCCCTAGAAGCCATCTTGACTGTCTCTTTGCTACCCCACAGTCAAGATAAAGTCTATGTCAGGACCAGAAGCTTCGATTATGCTTCTCTTTCCATGCTTTATTTTCTCAGCACACAATCAAAAAAGATTTTTTAAAACACTAAATTGCCCATAAAAACCAACATAGTCACATGATCAACCATAGAATGTTCTCCATTTAAAACCTGGTGACATCAAAACAGTTCCTCTTTCTTTGCTGCTCCACCAGCAGTTAAGTGCACCTCTATTCTTTACTATTGCAATAATGTCTGTGATTGTTTAACTTAATACATTGTTCCTGTTCTTCAGGCGTTGCACCTCGCTTGGGAGTGGGGCAGACGCTGGCGTCACACCTGGTGTGTGTTTCTTTCAATGAAGTCGGTGACTGTGTCCTTTAGGCCATGGCTAATTTTTTGATAAAAAATATATATTAACCTTTTTTCTCCCTCTCTAAGGGAGCGTTTCGGCCTCCACAAGTGATTCTCACAGGCCTAAAATCTGTGGAGAGGGACGTTCCCATTTTGGGTCCGCTGCAATCCTTTGGGACTTGTGAGCACACGCACAAGTTACAACCACATCTTAGGAGGCTTGGGGCAGCGTCAGGTGGTGCGCTTCAGCCCTCTTCGAATAGTTTTTTTCCCCAAAGCAGATTCCTGTCTGTTTCTTCTTCCTCCTTGTGCCACAAATTGCTCCCCACATTCTGTGGCATCAGAGAGTGCCCAGGGTTGTATAAATTCCGTATAGGCTCTGGCTAGAGTGCTATTTAGGCACCTCCCTCCACATTCTAAGTATATATTTTACGCCTGCTGGAGTTGCACTCCCCCTTGTTTTATAGCTCATCAGCTATTACTATGATTTTGTTATTGGGTTTATATAACTATTATGATGGCTCAATATGAACCCCACAAAGAGGGCAGAGGGGAATATCAGGATTTTCCTCTCTCTTTTGAGGATATTCTTGTGGAAGCCTTAAATAATAATGTACAATTATCTGTTAAGGCCTTGGCCAAGGCCTTTGGCTTCCTGACCTCCCACCTTAAGTGTTTCGCTCGTCAGCAAGGCTGGCTTTCGTCTCTTCCTGCGTCTGGAGAGACAACATCTCAGCCTACTAAGCAGACAGAAGGTAAAGCCGAGGGTAAAGCAAAAGCCAAATGATGGCATTCCGAAGCCTTTGAACAATTGTCAACAACAATTTTAGAAGAGCATGGGTATAGTCATTCCCAACCACAAACATCTACCTCCGTAGCGGATCCTACGGGTTATGACTCTTCCAATGGTTCTTCTGATAGTGATCAGGGCGACACTCCTGGGCCCAGCAAGAAGAGGCGCCCTGGTCACTGAGCTGATCCAAGTCCTAGTCCACCAAAAGTACTTACCTTTGACCCAACGGAGATTTTGCATCCCCGATCGACCAGTTGGACCCCTCTTCCCAAGGTGGCCAGTTAGGTTCAATGTCACCTTAGACAAGATTTTGACAAGGAGGTCAGAGCGAGGCTTAGATTCGAATGCACCAGATCTGCCAGGTAAGGTTTTGGATACACCCAAGGTGGATCCCACAATGGTAAATTGCTTGAAAAAATCTGCCAGCGATCCCAAGAAAGGACTGGACAGGGCTTGGCTTTCCTGCCCAGAAAAACGACTTGTTATCTCAGGTCCCCTCACAAAAATCCTGGAACTTGGGTTTAATTCCAGGGAGTCTGGTATAGCGGTTGATCCGGACATTTTGATTGGTTGGGAGCAATGCGCCGTTTGCCATCTGGGTAATGCCAATGTGGCAATGTCCACCGAAAGGAGGAGATCGGTTCTCATGCTCATCGACCCCCAGTTAAATCATCTGGAATCCTCTGAATCTGCAGCAGTAGTGCAGGGTCTCCTCTTAGGAGGTCCCTTTGTGAAAGATCTGGCCAAGTTCGCTGCAACGTATAATACGTTGCATAAGGCACACCTTTCATTATAGAAAGTATTCCGCAACACCCTTTTTGGAAGGGCTAGAAGATACAGGGCCCGTTTGTCAGGCCGAGGATTTTACCAGGGCTCCAAGCTTGAAGCCTTCAACAGGTCTCGCGGAAACTGACAAGATCAGTCCCCTGAGCAGACCTTCTACCCCACCAGACCTCAATGAGGTCATCAATGCTTCAGTAGAGGCAGAGGTCACCAGAGAGGCTCCCAAGACGCAGCTTTAATGTCAGTCATCTGCCACACCACACAATGCCGCTCTCCCAGTGCCTAAGATTGACTCTTACCTGCCACCACGTCCGTGACGGTCTTGCTGTAGTCCTGGGCTCAAGACACCCTTGCAGCTACTGGGCAAGGGTATTCCTGCTCCAGGCATGAAAATTCTACCTTATTCAAAGGTGATTTTTGGGGGAAGGATCCCATTCTTTGTACACAACTGGGCGCTTCTCACTCAGCATCCCTGGGTCGGCGAGTCAGTTCAAGGGTACTAGCTGGAATTCTACAGCTCTCCAGTTCAAACTTCTCCTCCTCTGAAGCTGTATGTTTCCCTACGTGATCAATAACTCATTGCGGAGGAAATTATTTCCCTGCTTCGCAAAGATGCCATTTGCCTTTAGTCTCCTTACCACTGGGGATTCGTCAGCAACATTTTCTTGGTCAGCCAAAGGGGCGGAGGATCTCATTTGGTGTTCAATTAAAAAAAAATCACTTCCTAGATAGTATACGGGCATGTCAAGATGGAGGGTTGTTGGAAATGGCCCTTTTTGCAGGGTTATCCCCAAACTTTTGCCTTCTTCCTCCTAGTTTTTGAGGTCTGTTTTTGCTGGTTTATTGTCTCTGCACACTTTACCACTGCTAATCAGTGCTAAAGTGCAAGTGCTCCCTATGGAAATTGTACTGTTGATTGGTTTATCCATGATTGGCATATTTGATTTACTTAATTTACTAGTAAAGTGTACTAGAGGTGCCCAGGGCCTGCAAATCAAATGCTACTAGTGGGCCTGCAGCACTGGTTATGCTACCCGTATTAGTAGCCCTGTAAACATGGCTCAGACCTGCCACTGCAGTGTCTGTGTGTGCAGTGTTAAACTGCCATTTCGACTTGGCAAGTGTACCCACTTGCCAAGCCTCAATCTTCCCTTTTACTACATGTAAGGCACCCCTAAATTAGGCTCTTGGTAGCCCCATGGGCAGGGTACAGTGTATGTTTAAGGTAGGACACATACTAGTGTGTTGTATATGTCCTAACAGTGAAATACTGCCAAATTCGGTTTTCACTGTGCAAGGCCTATCACTCTCATAGGTTAATATGGGGGCTGCCTTTAAATATCCTTAAAGCGCACATTCCCTTTGAGAACAGATAAAAATGTGGAATTTAGGGTCTCTGAACTCACAATTTAAAAATACATCTTTTAGTGAAGTTGGCTTTTAAATTGTCTGTTTGAAAATGCCACTTTTAGAAAGTAGGCATTTTCTTGCTTATACCATTCTGTGACTCTGCCTGTTTGTGGATTGTCTGTCTGGGTCAGTGTTGTGATGTGGCATAGAATGCCGTTGTGTCATGTGGAATCCTCTGACACAGTTTGCTGATGTCTCGGCATTCCACATGATACCAACGGACTGAGGCGTTCGTCTTCTCTTCCCTCTGTGCCCTTTTGTATTACTTTCTAAACTTAAAGCTTGTGCTTCTAAGATTAAAGACTGTTTCACTTCAATACTTTCGTGGGACTCTTCACTTCAAGATTGGCGATGAGTTTCGAGCCCATTTCCAGCTGTGTTTCTTCTAAGAAGACTTCAGTGTTCCTGGGATCGTTTTTTTTGACTGACCGCTTAATCTGAAACATATCCTACGGCACTTCCAGGATCGTTTTTGGTGTTTCTTTCATAGATCCCGTATGTATTTGGGGCACAGAGGGTACTAAGGAGAATACCGTTAGCCTAACGGTATTTCCAGCGGGTGCTTCCCAGTGCGTGGCTGCGCGAGGCATAAGTGTTTCAGCTCGTGTCTGGAGACGCGAGCACCTTTGCGCGCGTGTGTCTGAAGACACAAGCACTTCAGCGCGTGCACGGCACAAAGTTGTTCCCTACCTTTTGTTAAAACGTTTTTTCAGCTCGAGGGCAGTTTGTTTTTCTTCCTTTTTTCGAGTCACCATCATTATCAAAACGACGCTGTCTTTCTCCTGCCTTGTTTTCCTTTTGTTTGCCGTCAACTGGAAATAGAAGAAGGACCAAGAGGAACATTTTGTGTTTTTTTCTTTTTTTTCTGCCTATTATTGACACAGCTGATGGACTATTTTTTTTACTTTGTTTCCTTCTACATAGAATACGGTTTCAGCCATCTTTCATTGGACTATCATACATACATATATTATTTGTATTGACATTCATTTATTTATTTATCTATTTTATTTTTTATTTTTCCTCTTTCTTTTTCTTTTCTCTTGTTGTTTTTTTTAGAGACTGTTGTAGGAAAATGCAGAACGTGTTACCACCATCACCTTTTTTGCAAGATCCAGGTGACCCTCCCTTAGAATGGAAATTATGGTTACGTTCATTCAAGGCATACCTAGGAGCTATATACGGTCATAAATTCAGGCCAGAAAGGAAAAAAAGTTTAATGTACTATCATTTAGGAATGGAAGGACAGAACATTTTTGATCATCTTCCTGTTTATGAATTACGTGAGAAAGAAGAATTGGATGAGTTTGAGATGGCAGTTGCGCAGCTGGACAAACATTTCACTAAGACTAAGAATGTAGTTGTCCATAGGTACAAGTTTTTTACCAGAGCACAAAATCCAAATGAGAGTGTTGATTCTTTTATTACTGCGTTAAAAGTACTGGCGGCCAAATGTGAATTTGAAAACTTTACTTCGCAACTTGTACGTGACCAACTAGTAGCAAGGTGTTTTTCTAAAAGAATTCAAGAAAAGTTATTAATGTGTAAAGACCCGTCATTAGACAAAGATATTGATATAGCAAAAAGCATTGAATGTTCAATGGAGGATGCTAAACAGTTGGAATTGTCTATGTCTAACATTTCTATTTCAGGTGCAGTGACGAATACGCAAAATCTTGATCACAAGAGACTTCTTCGTAATGAAAAAAAACAAGATTGCTCACCACCTTCTAGGAATACTTTGCCTTTCAAAGCCAACCCTAAAACTATGTGTTATAGGTGTGGTTCTTTGAATCACGTTTCATCCTTCAGGAACTGTCCTGCAGTTAATCAACAATGCAGGAACTGCAATAAACTGGGTCATTTTTCTCATGTATGTAGAGGTGGAAAAAGGAGTAGTATCCGTTGTGTACTTGATGGAGCTAAGGAAAATGTACAACAGGATGATAATGAGTTTGTGTTGGTTATCAAAGATAACAATCCCTCTGTTAGTAAAATGTTAATAGACCCTGATGTTGAAGTACTGGTGGGTGGTGTGCCTGTCAAATTATTAGTAGATACTGGTGCACGCATTACTATTGTTTCATTAGAAATGTTCAATGAGTTTTGGAGCAATAGTACTCTTTTTCCTCCTGATGTCACTACAGTAGCCTTTGAGGGGAGCAAAATTGATTTAGTCGGGTATTTTTGGACTTCATTGTCTGTTTTTGGTGAGACGCTCCATGGCAAGGTGTATGTAGCGAGAAAAGGCATTAATGTTTTGGGCTTAATACACCAAGCGGATTTTAAATTGGTCATTAAACCGGGAAGGGAGAAACCTGTCTCGATTGACAGTAGCAACACTAATTGCATTAACACATTATATGATTCAGAGCATTTTTGGCAAAAAAAATTCAAAGGTCTGTTCCAGGACAAGTTAGGTAAAATTACAAACTACACTCACACAATCAGGTTGAAACAAGGAGTAACCCCTGTTAAGCATAAATTGAGGAATGTTCCTTTTAGTGTAAGGGCAGAATTGTCCAATTTATTAAGGGACATGTGCGAACAGGGGATAATAGAAAAGATTGAGGCAACTCTATGGTTATCCCCCATTGTCTTAGCGTAGAAAAGCTCTGGAGACCTTAGGATGTGTGTGGACTTAAGAAGCCTGAATGAGGCAATTTGGGTTGATAGTTTCCCGTTGCCCAGAATAGATGATCTCATAGCTAAAGTGGGTTCAGCCAGTTGGTTCACGAAGTTAGATCTTAAATCGGCGTACCATCAGGTTGAACTTGATGTTGACTCACGCTATCTTACAGCATTTGTGACACCCGATGGTACTTTTCAGTTTTGTAGATTACCTTTCGGTTTGGCGTCAGCTGCTGCCGTTTTTCAAAGATTAATGACTGACATGTTTCCCAATAATTCCAATGTTGTCATATTTCAGGATGATATCCTGATTTTTGCTGACACTGAAATGGTACATGACAGGGTTGTGGAGGAAGTCTTGAAAACTTTGGAAGAAAGAGGAGTCACTTTGAGAGGAGACAAATGTCTCTTCAAGACTCGGGAGATCGAGTACTTGGGTCATGTTTTATTGGAACAGGGTGTTAAACCAAAGCCTAAGTTAGTGAAAAGCATTCTAGAAGCTCCTGCACCTAAAACCAAGGAGCAGCTTCTTTCTTTCCTAGAGTTATGTGAATTTTATGCAAAGTTTTTAAAAGACTTTGCCAAGACCACTGAGTGTTTGCGAGCTATTCTTAAAAAGAAACAAGTGTTTTGTTGGTCCAAAGAGTGCAATGATGCTTTTGAGTTGATTAAGCAACAAATTATCAATTCTCCTGTGTTACAACCTTTTTCTGATGGAAAAAAAACTATTATAACAGTGGATGCATGTGAGTATGGATTAGGTGCAGTTTTGACACAAGTTTCTGATGGAGGCAAGGAAAGCACCATTGGGTTTGCTTCAAGGACCTTGCAGGAGGTTGAACGGAAGTATTCTGTTATTGAAAAGGAACTTCTTGCTTGTGCTTGGAGTGCTGAGAAATTTAAACAATACCTTTGGGGTAGACACTTTATTTTAAAAACCGATCACCGCCCCCTGGTGTAAATTTTATCTGGCAAGAAAATTAAACGTTCCACTGCTCGAATTGCTCGTTTGTCTGCTAAATTATTAGAGTTCAACTTTTCTGTCGAGTATATTCCGGGAGGAAAAAACAGAAGAGCAGATTGTTTATCCCGTCTTCCCATATTAGATGAAGAAGAACAAGAATGGGAGACTGAAGTAGAAGAGTGCTTAATAGCGTGTATACCTGAAACTTTGAATAAAAATGTTTGGATCAAGTCATTGCAAAATGACAAATGGTTGTGTGAAGTTATGCAATATGTTAAGGCTGGGTGGCCTAGAGAGAGAGCTCTTCCGCCTGAATTACAACCTTACTGGAAAGTATCGGAAGAATTATCTGTTGAAGGTGACATGCTCATTAGATGCGACAAACTTATTCCTCCAGAGTGTCTCAGGAGGGATTCGATTCTTAAAGCACATGTAGGACATCTTGGTTCCACTATTGCCAAAAGGAAACTGAGATCAAACTTCTGGTGGCCTAGTTTGGATAAGGAAATTGAGGAGTTGGTTAAAAATTGTCCTAGGTGTTGTGTAAGTGACAAGGTTCTTGTTACCCAGGGAATGACTGATTCCTTTGTTCCATCGCCAGCTCGGGCATGGCAGAAAATTGGTATCGATTTTCTTGTACCTTATCATGTATTGCCGCCAGACATGAGGTATTTCATGGTTATAGTGGATCACCTTTCTAGGTGGGTTGAGGTTTTACCTATCAGAGTCCCCACCACTCAAAGTGTTATTAAATGTCTGAAAGAAGTTTTCAGCCGGGAAGGTTTGCCTGAACAAATAATGACCGATAATGGGGTACAGTTTGTTTCCACAGAAATATGTCAATTCCTGCACAGATGTGGCATCAAACACATCAGAACTCCTCTCTATAATCCCCAGAGTAATGATGTTGTTGAACGCTTCAATCGTGTACTTGTTGAATGTATACAAGCAACCCTTTGGAACAATATGCCTGTTGGACAAGCTATTAAAGAACTGATCTGGTCTCATCGCACTACACCTCATGTTGCTACTGGTAAGACTCCTTTTGAGTTAATGAGGGGAAGAATCGCGATGACAGAATTATGTCCTTTCTGGATAATTGATTTATTTCATGAGGGGTGTGATCTTAAGAAGGGATGGCAAATTGCAAAGGATAATTCTGATGTAATGGGAAAGAGAAGGTTGAAGGCATTACCGTTAAGGAAAAAAAAATCATGATCTCCAGGTTGGAGATTGGGTAAGAGTTAAAGATCCCTTAATAGTCAAAAAAGGTTTGTCAAAATTTAGAGAACCCCAGCAAATTCTAGAGGTACGTAAAAATGCTGCTAGGCTGGCTGATGGGAATTGGTGGGGTGTCTCATGTTTGGCGTTAGATCCCAGTGTTCATTCTAGAAGTGAGTCTGGAAGTAATCACAAGTTGTCCAACCATTCCAATGGAAAAGAAGTCGATTCTAGCCATTTTTCTGAATGTATAAGAAAGAATGTACACAAAACTATTGAGAAGAAGGATAACGCCGCAGACCTGTTAAATTTCATGATTATATTATGTTGTGAAAGTGATATATGTGTATCTTTTATTTAGTAGGTTGTTACTTTGTACTTAGTTGATGCACAGTTTATTAGGTGTTATTTATAAGTTACACTTGTTTCAATTTTTTGTAGGACACTTTTATTTATATAAATAGTATTGTTTTATTTCTCTAATTTGTTAAGAACAATGTTAAATTAACCCCTTCTGTGCCGCGGACGTAGTGGTTACGTCCCGCGGCACAGTGCTGCTGTGCCGAGGACGTAACCACTACGTCCTCGGCACACAGCCCAGAGGGAGCGCTCTCGCTCCCTCTGTGTGCTTCTCCCCCACCCCCCAAAGTCAGGGATGGAAGGGGAAGCCCTTCCCCTTCCACCCCCGACCCCCCCACCCCTCCATAATGATGTCAGCGCGCGATCGCGCGCTGACTTCATTATGGGATTCTCGCCGCACAGGAAGCCATTTGCTTCCTGTGCGGCGACGAGTGAAGAGGTGAGTTCCTCTTCCCGGTGGGTGGGGGGTTGGGGCTAAAGAGGCACCGGGGAAAAGGAAAGGCTTTTCCTTTTCCCCGGTGTCTCTTTGAGCATTCCTGCTGCCCGATCGCAAAATGCCCACTAGACACCAGGGATTTGTTTTTTTTGTTGTACTTTCTGTTTCTGGCTTGCGGGGAGCGGCCCCTTGGGCAAGGGTCGCTCCCCTTTAGGGGGCAATTACTTAGGCCATTTCTGCCCCCCTTGGGGGCAGATCTGGCTACTTTTTAGCCAGATCTGCCCCCAAGGGGGGCAGAAAACACTAGATCACCAGGGATCTATATTGTTATGTGCATTTATGTGTGGGGGGTGCCCCCTTGGGCAAGGGGCACCCCCCCAAGGGGGCAGAGAACTGTTGGCCTTTTCTGCCCCCCTTGGGGGCAGATCGGCCTATTTTTTTTAGGTCCATCTGCCCCCAAGGGGGGCAGAAGCCACTTAGGCACCAGGGATTGTGTGTGTAGTGGATGGGGGGCGCCCCCTTGGGCAAGGGTCGCTCCCCTTTGGGGGGCATGTCTTTTAGGGCCATTTCTGCCCCCCTTGAGGGCAGATCAGCCTATTATTTTTAGGCTGATCTGCCCCAAGGGGGGCAGAAACCACTAGAACGCCAGGGATTTTTTTTTATGTGTTTATTTTTGTGGGGGGGCGTCCCCTTGGGCACGGGGCGCCCCCCCCAAGGGGGGCATTGACCTGTTGGCCATTTCTGCCCCCCCTGGGGGCAGATGGGCCTATTTTTGTAGGCCCACCTGCCCCCAAGGGGGGCAGAAGCCACTTAGACACCAGGGATAGTGTGTGTGTGTGTGTGTGTTAGTGGATGGGGGGGGGGGGCTTGGGCAAGGGTCGCCCCCCACTTTGGGGGCACATGTACCCAGGCCATTTCTGCACCCCTTGGAGACAGATCAGCCTATTATTTTTAGGCTGGTCTGCCCCCAAGGTGGGCAGAAACCACTAGAACGCCAGGGTTTTTTTTTTATTGGTTTTTTTTGGTGGGGGGGCGTCCCCTTGGTCACGGGGCGCCCCCCCAAGGGGGGCATTGACCTGTTGGCCATTTCTACACCCCCTGGGGGCAGATGGGCCTATTATGTTAGGCCCACCTGCCCCCAAGGGGGGCAGAAGCCACTTAGACACCAGGGATAGTGTGTGTGTGTGTTAGTGGATGGGGGGGCCTTGGGCAAGGGTCGCCCCCCACTTTGGGGGCACATGTACCCAGGCCATTTCTGCACCCCTTGGAGACAGATCAGCCTATTATTTTTAGGCTGGTCTGCCCCCAAGGTGGGCAGAAACCACTAGAAAGCCAGGGATTTTTTTTATTTGTTTATTTTTGTGGGGGGGCGTCCCCTTGGTCACGGGGTGCCCCCCCAAGGGGGGCATTGACCTGTTGGCCATTTCTACACCCCATGGGGGCAGATGGGCCTATTTTGTAAGGCCCACCTGCCCCCAAGGGGGGCAGAAGCCACTTAGACACCAGGGATAGTGTGTGTGTGTGTGTGTTAGTGGATGGGGGGGGCCTTGGGCAAGGGTCGCCCCCCACTTTGGGGGCACATGTACCCAGGCCATTTCTGCACCCCTTGGAGACAGATCAGCCTATTATTTTTAGGCTGGTCTGCTCCCAAGGGGGGCAGAAACCACTAGAACGCCAGGGATTTTTTTTTATTTGTTTATTTTTGTGGGGGGGCATCCCCTTGGTCACGGGGCGCCCCCCCCAAGGGGGGCATTGACCTGGTGGCCATTTCTACACCCCCTGGGGGCAGATGGGCCTATTTTGTAAGGCCCACCTGCCCCCAAGGGGGGCAGAAGCCACTTAGACACCAGGGAGAGTGTGTGTGTGTGTGTGAGTGTTAGTGGATGGGGGGGGCCTTGGGCAAGGGTCGCCCCCCACTTTGGTGGCACATGTACCCAGGCCATTTCTGCACCCCTTCGAGACAGATCAGCCTATTATTTTTAGGCTGGTCTGCCCCCAAGGGGGGCATAAACCACTAGAACGCCAGGGATTTTTTTTTTTTTTTGTGGGGGGGCGTCCCCTTGGTCACGGGGCGCCCCCCCAAGGGGGGCATTGACCTGTTGGCCATTTCTACACCCCCTGGGGGCAGATGGGCCTATTTTCTTAGGCTCACCTGCCCCCAAGGGGGGCAGAAGCCACTTAGGCACCAGGGATAGTGTTGTGTGTGTTTTTTTGTTTTTTTGTTTGTTTGAGGGCTGTCCCCTTTGGCAAGGGTCGCTCTCCATGGGGACACACTACTAAAGGTATTTTCTGGCTTCCTTGGGGCAGACAGGCCTATTCTTTTAGTAGGCCCATCTGCCCCTATGGCAGAATCCACTTAGGCACCAATTTCTAAATGTTTGATGGTGGGGTGTTTGTCAACTGAAGAAGTCTTTGTATTTGTGATAAAAAATGTTTTCCTCCTTTTTGTTCTAGTTCAAAGCTTTTGCTTTATTTGCTGTGGTTCCTTGCGGTTTTGGCAGTGGTTGACCTGCAGTTTGCACAGTTGCATGTTTTAGGTAAGTAAAAACATTTACTCCAAAGGAGTATTGTTGCAATGCATGAATGACATGTTTGTAGGGGGTGTACTAAATGCAGGATTGTGTGTGAAATTGTCTTTAGGTTTGTGCACAATGATATTTGTTTTGTCTTATTTCTAATTTGCCTTTCTTTCTTTATTTTTAGTGGGATATCATTGGTGATTGCTGTGTAGTTGCTGGTGAATCAAGCTTTTTCAGGCAAGTGAGCAGTATAGTTTTTGAGTTTATAACTCTTACTAACAAAGCTACACTTTGTTACTTGTCTTACACAGTGCTGGTTGTTGGTGGTGAATTTGCCAAGTTAATTTTAGCAGGAGAGATCATGGCTAGCCGCAGGATGACCGCTCAGCAGGTGGTTGGTATGCTTTTTGAGTCACAGTCTGATCATGACTATTTGACGGACTCTGCATCTGAGGCAGAGGAGGAAGTCAGAGATTCTGGCAGTGATGTTTCTGTTGGAGGGGAATCTTCTGATGATGAAGCCACACTCAGTGCAGATGAAGGGCCTGTTTTAGAGGAGGACACTGATGTGCCAATAGTGCAGCAACCTGGGGCTGAAAGGTTTCCCGTTATAAGACCTGATGTCTGGGTTGCCCCAAACATGGAGCAGCCAGAGTTGCCTGCCTTTACTGGTCTCCCAGGGTGTAACGCCAATACAGAGAACTTTATGCCTATCAATTTCTTTGAGTTATTCATGGATGATATGTTTTTGGAAGAGATTGTTGAGCAGACTAATTTGTATGCGGAGCAGCATTTGAGGGACAACGCTGCTAGACTTAGGCCACACTCTAGAGCTGCCCAGTGGATTCCCACAAATTTGGAGGAGTTAAAAAAGTTTTTGGGTTTGACTTTTTTGATGGGGTTGATAAGGAAGCCGTCACTGGCTTCGTATTGGTCTACTAGTCCCTTGATGGCAACAGCTATATTTCCAGCGACCATGAGTCGTAATCGGTATTTGCTTCTTCTTAGGATGCTGCATTTTGTTGACAATGCATTAGCCTTGCCACGAGATCACCCAGATTCTGACCGTCTTTTTAAGATTAGGCCTGTACTTGATCATTTTGTAGATCGGTTTTCGGAGGTCTATGTTCCAGGCAAAGAGTTAAGTGTGGACGAGTCTTTGGTCCTCTTCAAGGGTCGTTTGGTTTTTAGGCAGTACATTCCTAGCAAAAGGGCACGATATGGAATTAAATTGTATATGCTGTCTGAAAGTAGGACAGGATATGTGTATAGTTTCCGTGTGTACACTGGTAGGGATTCCAATATTGACCCCCCTGGTTGTCCTCCCACTTTTGGAGTTACTGAGAAAATTGTGTGGGATCTTGGTAGACGACTGTTCAACAAAGGTCACCATTTGTATGTAGATAACTTCTACACTGGTGTGCAATTGTTCAAGGAATTGTTTAGAGTGGACACAGTTGCTTGTGGCACAATCCGTTCTAACCGGAAAGGCTATCCAAGGGAGGTTGTCTGTAAAAAACTTGAGAGAGGACAGTGCTGTGCCTTGCGGAACGAGGAGCTGCTAGCTTTGAAATTTTCAGACAAGAGGGATGTCTACATGCTAAGTACCATCCATGATGAGAGTACTTCCCCTGTGACTGTTTGGGGCCAGGTTGCTGAAGTGCGCAAACCTGTGTGCATTTTAGATTATAATAAGCACATGGGAGGTGTAGATAGAGTTGACCAGAGGTTGGAACCTTATACTGCTATTCGTAAGTCTTACGTTTGGTATAAGAAGTTAGCACTTCACCTCTTCCACTTAGCAACCTTCAATGCTTTTATTGTGTTTAGGGATAGGTCTCCAGAGTCAAAGATGACATTTGTGAAATTTCAGGAGTCAGTGATAGAGAGCCTTATTGTGGTGGAACAGGCCAGAGTTCCTAGAGAAGCAGTGGTGGAGGATGTGGCTAGATTGAAAGATCGCCACTTTGCTGAGCACATTCCTCCCACACCCAAAAAAGACTTTCCAGCTAAGAAATGTAAAGTGTGTTTTCGAAGAGGTATCCGGAGGGAGACTCGAATGTACTGCCCAGATTGTCCTTCAAAGCCTGGGCTGTGTGTCAGTACTTGTTTTAAGAATTACCACACCCAGAAGAATTTCTGGGAACAACCATGAGTGTAAACTCATGTCTGTTTTGTATTTTCATGTGTTTAGTTTCATGGTTAGCATTTCTGTCATGTTCTTAGTTAGAGCTTTTGTGTTTGTAGTTTTGTAATTCTTTCTACTTAGTTAGGGGTTCCTCTGTTAAAAAAAAAAAAGAAAATTATGCCATTGTGTGTGGAGTGGGGCTTGGCTGAGAGTGTACAGTACATATTGACTTGCTGTTGGCTACTGCAACACACTGCCAGCCAAACACCAGTCCACACGCTCCCATCAGCTGGTGTGATTGTTGTATCAGGCATGTGGGCGTATGTAAGTGATGGGCCCTTGAGTGGCGTTGTCTGTCGATGTGAGTGTTGTAATGTGCTGGGCCCGTGGCTGGCGGTGTGAATGGCCTTGTGTGTGTCATGTATGAAAGTTGTGTGAATGGACTGTAAAGCGGTTGGTGCCTTGTCGTGGCTTTACAGCTCACGAGCTGTGAGTCATTGGTTCAGTTTTTTGCCTTTCAGTTACTAACCGTGCATTTCATTTTTGTGAAAGCTCTTGTTAGTAAAATTTGATCCACTGAACTGTCACTCACCCTCGTGCCAAATCCAACCAGTATGTGTGGTAAAAATGACAAAACCTGCTCTGCTGTAATCAGGCGTCGCAGCACACCTGTGACACGCTAGGTGCCTCAGGTGGGTCCCCAATGATGAAGCATGCCACCAACTTGGTTGGTGGGTGAGGGGTCTTTTTCACATAACCTAAGTGTGTTTCTTTTCAAAATTTTAGTGTTTGGCACATCACGGACGTATGTGGGCACATCAAAACGATATATTACAAAACTACCTGTGTTTGAGGGGGAGAGGGCACCTATGTTTTTGGTCCTGTGTGCGGCCTTCATCTAGGGAAACCTACCAAACCCAGATATTTTTTAAAACTAGACACCCCAAGGAGTCCAGGGAGGTGTGGCTTGCGTGGATCCCCCAACATTTTCTTACCCAGACTCCTCTGTAAACCTCAAAATGTGCTTAAAAAAGCATATTTTCCTTACTTTTCTTCGTAAGATCACCACTCCAGCACAAAATTCCTACTCCCCAGTGTTCCCCTCAGTCTCCCAAGTAAAATGACACCTCACTTATGTGGGTCCCCAAAGCAGAGTCAGTCTAAAGATGTATAAAAGAATATGTCCTTATAAACTTGCTGTGCTATCCCCTCTATCTCTACAAGTTTTGGGCCTTATTCTGTTGCAGGCACCTGGCCCACCCACACAAGTGAGGTATCATTTTTATCGGGAGACTTGGGGGAACGCTGGGTGGAAGGAAATTTGTGGCTTCACTCAGATTCCAGAACTTTCTGTCACCGAAATGTGTGGAAAATGTGTTTTTTTAGACAGAATTTGAGGTTTGCAAAGGATTCTGGGTAACAGAACCTGGTCAGAGCCCCGCAAGTCACCCCATCTTGGATTCCCCTAGGTCTCTAGGTTTAAAAAATGCACAGGTTTGGTAGGTTTCCCTAGTTGCCGGCTGAGCTAGAGGCCAAAATCTACAGGTAGGCACTATTTTCAATGAAAAAATGTGATGTGTCCACGTTGCGTTTTGGAGTGTCTGCTGTCGCGGGCGCTAGGCCTACCCACACAAGTGAGGTATCATTTTTATCGGGAGACGTGGTGGAACGCTGGGTGGAAGGAAATTTGTGGGTCCTCTCAGATTCCAGAACTTTCTGCCACAGAAATGTGAGGAACATGTGTTTTTTTAGCCAAATTTTGAGTTTTGCAAAGGATTCTGGGTAACAGAACCTGGTCCGAGCCACACAAGTCACCCCATCTTGGATTCCCCTTGGTCTCTAGTTTTCAGAAATGCACAGGTTTGGTAGGTTTCCCTAGGTGGCGGCTGAGCTACAAGCCAAAATCTACAGGTAGGCACTTTGCAAAAAACACCTCTGTTTTCCTTCACAAATTTGGATGTGTCCACGTTGCGCTTTGGGGCGTTTCATGTCGCGGGCGCTAGGCCTACCCACACAAGTGAGGTATCATTTTTATCTGGAGACGTGGGGGAACGCTGGGTGGAAGGAAATTCGTGGCTCCTCTCAGATTCCAGAACTTTCTGCCACAGAAATGTGAGGAACATATGTTTTTTTAGCCAAATTTTGAGGTTTGCAAAGGATTCTCGGTAACAGAACCTGGTCCGAGCCACACAAGTCACCCCATCTTGGATTCCCCTAGGTCTCTAGTTTTCAGAAATGCACAGGTTTGGTAGGTTTCCCTAGGTGGCGGCTGAGCTACAAGCCAAAATCTACAGGTAGGCACTTTGCAAAAAACACCTCTGTTTTCCTTCACAAATTTGGATGTGTCCATGTTGCGCTTTGGGGCGTTTTCTGTCGCGGGCGCTAGGCCTACCCACACAAGTGAGGTATCATTTTTATCGGGAGACGTGGGGGAACGCTGGGTGGAAGGAAATTTGTGGCTCCTCTCAGATTCCAGAACTTTCTGCCACAGAAATGTGAGGAACATGTGTTTTTTTAGCCAAATTTTGAGATTTGCAAAGGATTCTGGGTAACAGAACCTGGTCCGAGCCACACAAGTCACCCCATCTTGGATTCCCCTAGGTCTCTAGTTTTCAGAAATGCACAGGTTTGGTAGGTTTCCCTAGGTGGCGGCTGAGCTACAGGCCAAAATCTACAGGTAGGCACTTTGCAAACAACACCTCTGTTTTCCTTCACAAATTTGGATGTGTCCACGTTGCGCTTTGGGGCGTTTCCTGTCGCGGGCGCTAGGCCTACCCACACAAGTGAGGTATCATTTTTATCGGGAGACGTGGGGGAACGCTGGGTGGAAGGAAATTAGTGGCTCCTCTCAGATTCCAGAACTTTCTGCCACAGAAATGTTAGGAACATGTGTTTTTTTAGCCAAATTTTGAGGTTTGCAAAGGATTCTGGGTAACAGAACCTGGTCCGAGCCACACAAGTCACCCCATCTTGGATTCCCCTAGGTCTCTAGTTTTCAGAAATGCACAGGTTTGGTAGGTTTCCCTAGGTGGCGGCTGAGCTACAGGCCAAAATCTACAGGTAGGCACTTTGCAAAAAACACCTCTGTTTTCCTTCAAAAATTTGGCTGTGTCCACGTTGCGCTTTGGGGCGTTTCCTGTCACGGGCGCTAGGCCTACGCACACAAGTGAGGTATCATTTTTATCGGGAGACGTGGGGGAACGCTGGGTGGAAGGAAATTCGTGGCTCCTCTCAGATTCCAGACCTTTCTGCCACAGAAATGTGAGGAACATGTGTTTTTTTAGCCAAATTTTGAGGTTTGCAAAGGATTCTGGGTAACAGAACCTGGTCCGAGCCACACAAGTCACCCCATCTTGGATTCCCCTAGGTCTCTAGTTTTCAGAAATGCACAGGTTTGGTAGGTTTCCCTAGGTGGCGGCTGAGCTACAAGCAAAAATCTACAGGTAGGCACTTTGCAAAAAACACCTCTGTTTTCCTTCACAAATTTGGATGTGTCCACGTTGCGCTTTGGGGCGTTTTCTGTCGCGGGCGCTAGGCCTACCCACACAAGTGAGGTATCATTTTTATCGGGAGACGTGGGGGAACGCTGGGTGGAAGGAAATTTGTGGCTCCTCTCAGATTCCGGAACTTTCTGCCACAGAAATGTGAGGAACATGTGTTTTTTTAGCCAAATTTTGAGATTTGCAAAGGATTCTGGGTAACAGAACCTGGTCCGAGCCACACAAGTCACCCCATCTTGGATTCCCCTAGGTCTCTAGTTTTCAGAAATGCACAGGTTTGGTAGGTTTCCCTAGGTGGCGGCTGAGCTACAAGCCAAAATCTACAGGTAGGCACTTTGCAAAAAACACCTCTGTTTTCCTTCACAAATTTGGATGTGTCCACGTTGCGCTTTGGGGCGTTTCCTGTCACGGGCGCTAGGCCTACGCACACAAGTGAGGTATCATTTTTATCGGGAGACGTGGGGGAACACTGGGTGGAAGGAAATTCGTGGCTCCTCTCAGATTCCAGAACTTTCTGCCACAGAAATGTGAGGAACATGTGTTTTTTTAGCCAAATTTTGAGGTTTGCAAAGGATTCTGGGTAACAGAACCTGGTCCGAGCCACACAAGTCACCCCATCTTGGATTCCCCTAGGTCTCTAGTTTTCAGAAATGCACAGGTTTGGTAGGTTTCCCTAGGTGGCGGCAGAGCTACAAGCCAAAATCTACAGGTAGGCACTTTGCAAAAAACACCTCTGTTTTCCTTCACAAATTTGGATGTGTCCACGTTGCGCTTTGGGGCGTTTTCTGTCGCGAGTGCTAGGCCTACCCACACAAGTGAGGTATCCTTTTTATCGGGAGACGTGGGGGAACGCTGGGTGGAAGGAAATGTGTGGCTCCTCTCAGATTCCAGAACTTTCTGCCACAGAAATGTTAGGAACATGTGTTTTTTTAGCCAAATTTTGAGGTTCGCAAAGGATTCTGGGTAACAGAACCTGGTCCGAGCCACACAAGTCACCCCATCTTGGATTCCCCAAGGTCTCTAGTTTTCAGAAATGCACAGGTTTGGTAGGTTTCCCTAGGTGGCGGCTGAGCTACAGGCCAAAATCTACAGGTAGGCACTTTGCAAAACACACCTCTGTTTTCCTTCACAAATTTGGATGTGTCCACGTTGCGCTTTGGGGAGTTTTCTGTCGCGGGCGCTAGGCCTACCGACACAAGTGAGGTATCATTTTTATCGGGAGACGTGGGGGAACGCTGGGTGGATGGAAATTTGTGGCTCCTCTCAGATTCCAGAACTTTCTGCCACAGAAATGTGAGGAACATGTGTTTTTTTAGCCAAATTTTGAGATTTGCAAAGGATTCTGGGTAACAGAACCTGGTCCGAGCCACACAAGTCACCCCATCTTGGATTCCCCTAGGTCTCTAGTTTTCAGAAATGCACAGGTTTGGTAGGTTTCCCTAGGTGGCGGCTGAGCTACAGGCCAAAATCTACAGGTAGGCCCTTTGCAAAAAACACCTCTGTTTTCCTTCACAAATTTGGATGTGTCCACGTTGCGCTTTGGGGCATTTCCTGTCACGGGCGCTAAGCCTACGCACACAAGTGAGGTATCATTTTTATCGGGAGACGTGGGGGAACGCTGGGTGGAAGGAAATTCGTGGCTCCTCTCAGATTCCAGAACTTTCTGCCACAGAAATATGAGGAACATGGGTTTTTTTAGCCAAATTTTGAGGTTTGCAAAGGATTCTGGGTAACAGAACCTGGTCCGAGCAACACAAGTCACCCCATCTTGGATTCCCCTAGGTCTCTAGTTTTCAGAAATGCACAGGTTTGGTAGGTTTCCCTAGGTGGCGGCTGAGCTACAAGCCAAAATCTACAGGTAGGCACTTTGCAAAAAACACCTCTGTTTTCCTTCACAAATTTGGATGTGTCCACGTTGCGCTTTGGGGCGTTTTCTGTCGCGAGTGCTAGGCCTACCCACACAAGTGAGGTATCCTTTTTATCGGGAGACGTGGGGGAACGCTGGGTGGAAGGAAATGTGTGGCTCCTCTCAGATTCCAGAACTTTCTGCCACAGAAATGTTAGGAACATGTGTTTTTTTAGCCAAATTTTGAGGTTCGCAAAGGATTCTGGGTAACAGAACCTGGTCCGAGCCACACAAGTCACCCCATCTTGGATTCCCCAAGGTCTCTAGTTTTCAGAAATGCACAGGTTTGGTAGGTTTCCCTAGGTGGCGGCTGAGCTACAGGCCAAAATCTACAGGTAGGCACTTTGCAAAACACACCTCTGTTTTCCTTCACAAATTTGGATGTGTCCACGTTGCGCTTTGGGGAGTTTTCTGTCGCGGGCGCTAGGCCTACCGACACAAGTGAGGTATCATTTTTATCGGGAGACGTGGGGGAACGCTGGGTGGATGGAAATTTGTGGCTCCTCTCAGATTCCAGAACTTTCTGCCACAGAAATTTGAGGAACATGTGTTTTTTTAGCCAAATTTTGAGATTTGCAAAGGATTCTGGGTAACAGAACCTGGTCCGAGCCACACAAGTCACCCCATCTTGGATTCCCCTAGGTCTCTAGTTTTCAGAAATGCACAGGTTTGGTAGGTTTCCCTAGGTGGCGGCTGAGCTACAGGCCAAAATCTACAGGTAGGCCCTTTGCAAAAAACACCTCTGTTTTCCTTCACAAATTTGGATGTGTCCACGTTGCGCTTTGGGGCATTTCCTGTCACGGGCGCTAGGCCTACGCACACAAGTGAGGTATCATTTTTATCGGGAGACGTGGGGGAACGCTGGGTGGAAGGAAATTCG
This sequence comes from Pleurodeles waltl, assembly GCF_031143425.1. Taxonomy (NCBI): domain Eukaryota; kingdom Metazoa; phylum Chordata; class Amphibia; order Caudata; family Salamandridae; genus Pleurodeles; species Pleurodeles waltl. The sequence goes on along the minus strand of NC_090446.1, from coordinate 421,242,553 downwards.
TGGCTCCTCTCAGATTCCAGAACTTTCTGCCACAGAAATGTGAGGAACATGTGTTTTTTTAGCCAAATTTTGAGGTTTGCAAAGGATTCTGGGTAACAGAACCTGGTCCGAGCCACACAAGTCACCCCATCTTGGATTCCCCTAGGTCTCTAGTTTTCAGAAATGCACAGGTTTGGTAGGTTTCCCTAGGTGGCGGCTGAGCTACAAGCCAAAATCTACAGGTAGGCACTTTGCAAAAAACACCTCTGTTTTCCTTCACAAATTTGGATGTGTCCACGTTGCGCTTTGGGGCGTTTTCTGTCGCGGGCGCTAGGCCTACCCACACAAGTGAGGTATCATTTTTATCGGGAGACGTGGGGGAACGCTGGGTGGAAGGAAATTTGTGGCTCCTCTCAGATTCCAGAACTTTCTGCCACAGAAATTTGAGGAACATGTGTTTTTTTAGCCAAATTTTGAGATTTGCAAAGGATTCTGGGTAACAGAACCTGGTCCAACCCACACAAGTCACCCCATCTTGGATTCCCCTAGGTCTCTAGTTTTCAGAAATGCACAGGTTTGGTAGGTTTCCCTAGGTGGCGGCTGAGCTACAGGCCAAAATCTACAGGTAGGCACTTTGCAAAAAACACCTCTGTTTTCTTTCACAAATTTGGATGTGTCCACGTTGCGCTTTGGGGCGTTTCCTGTCGCGGGCGCTAGGCCTACCCACACAAGTGAGGTATCATTTTTATCGGGAGACGTGGGGGAACGCTGGGTGGAAGGAAATTTGTGGCTCCTCTCAGATTCCAGAACTTTCTGCCCAGAAATGTTAGGAACATGTGTTTTTTTAGCCAAATTTTGAGGTTTGCAAAGGATTCTGGGTAACAGAACCTGGTCCGAGCCACACAAGTCACCCCATCTTGGATTCCCCTAGGTCTCTAGTTTTCAGAAATGCACAGGTTTGGTACGTTTCCCTAGGTGGCGGCTGAGCTACAGGCCAAAATCTACAGGTAGGCACTTTGCAAAACACACCTCTGTTTTCCTTCACAAATTTGGATGTGTCCACGTTGCGCTTTGGGGCGTTTTCTGTCGCGGGCGCTAGGCCTACCCACACAAGTGAGGTATCATTTTTATCGGGAGACGTGGGGGAACGCTGGGTGGAAGGAAATTTGTGGCTCCTCTCAGATTCCAGAACTTTCTGCCACAGAAATATGAGGAACATGTGTTTTTTTAGCCAAATTTTGAGGTTTGCAAAGGATTCTGGGTAACAGAACCTGGTCCGAGCAACACAAGTCACCCCATCTTGGATTCCCCTAGGTCTCTAGTTTTCAGAAATGCACAGGTTTGGTAGGTTTCCCTAGGTGGCGGCTGAGCTACAAGCCAAAATCTACAGGTAGGCACTTTGCAAAAAACACCTCTATTTTCCTTCACAAATTTGGATGTGTCCACGTTGCACTTTGGGGCGTTTCCTGTCGCGGGCGCTAGGCCTACCCACACAAGTGAGGTATCCTTTTTATCGGGAGACGTGGGGGAACGCTGGGTGGAAGGAAATTTGTGGCTCCTCTCAGATTCCAGAACTTTCTGCCACAGAAATGTTAGGAACATGTGTTTTTTTAGCCAAATTTGAGGTTTGCAAAGGATTCTGGGTAACAGAACCTGGTCCGAGCCACACAAGTCACCCCATCTTGGATTCCCCTAGGTCTCTAGTTTTCAGAAATGCACAGGTTTGGTAGGTTTCCCTAGGTGGCGGCTGAGCTACAGGCCAAAATCTACAGGTAGGCACTTTGCAAAAAACACCTCTGTTTTCCTTCAAAAATTTGGCTGTGTCCACGTTGCGCTTTGGGGCGTTTCCTGTCACGGGCGCTAGGCCTACGCACACAAGTGAGGTACCATTTTTATCGGGAGACGTGGGGAAACGCTGGGTGGAAGGAAATTCGTGGCTCCTCTCAGATTCCAGAACTTTCTGCCACAGAAATGTGAGGAACATGTGTTTTTTTAGCCAAATTTTGAGGTTTGCAAAGGATTCTGGGTAACAGAACCTGGTCCGAGCCACACAAGTCACCTCATCTTGGATTCCCCTAGGTCTCTAGTTTTCAGAATGGCACAGGTTTGGTAGGTTTCCCTAGGTGGCGGCTGAGCTACAAGCCAAAATCTACAGGTAGGCACTTTGCAAAAAACACCTCTGTTTTCCTTCACAAATTTGGATGTGTCCACGTTGCGCTTTGGGGCGTTTTCTGTCGCGGGTGCTAGGCCTACCCACACAAGTGAGGTATCATTTTTATCGGGAGACGTGGGGGAACGCTGGGTGGAAGGAAATTTGTGGCTCCTCTCAGATTCCAGAACTTTCTGCCACAGAAATTTGAGGAACATGTGTTTTTTTAGCCAAATTTTGAGATTTGCAAAGGATTCTGGGTAACAGAACCTGGTCCGAGCCACACAAGTCACCCCATCTTGGATTCCCCTAGGTCTCTAGTTTTCAGAAATGCACAGGTTTGGTAGGTTTCCCTAGGTGGCGGCTGAGCTACAGGCCAAAATCTACAGGTAGGCACTTTGCAAAAAACACCTCTGTTTTCCTTCACAAATTTGGATGTGTCCACGTTGCGCTTTGGGGTGTTTCCTGTCGCGGGCGCTAGGCCTACCCACACAAGTGAGGTATCATTTTTATCGGGAGACGTGGGGGAACGCTGGGTGGAAGGAAATTTGTGGCTCCTCTCAGGTTCCAGAAATTTCTGCCACAGAAATGTTAGGAACATGTGTTTTTTTAGCCAAATTTTGAGGTTTGCAATGGATTCTGGGTAACAGAACCTGGTCCGAGCTACACAAGTCACCCCATCTTGGATTCCCCTAGGTCTCTAGTTTTCAGAAATGCACAGGTTTGGTAGGTTTCCCTAGGTGGCGGCTGAGCTACAGGCCAAAATCTACAGGTAGGCACTTTGCAAAAAACACCTCTGTTTTCCTTCAAAAATTTGGCTGTGTCCATGTTGCGCTTTGGGGCGTTTCCTGTCACGGGCGCTAGGCCTACGCACACAAGTGAGGTATCATTTTTATCGGGAGACGTGGGGGAACGCTGGGTGGAAGGAAATTCGTGGCTCCTCTCAGATTCCAGAACTTTCTGCCACAGAAATGTGAGGAACATGTGTTTTTTTAGCCAAATTTTGAGGTTTGCTAAGGATTCTGGGTAACAGAACCTGGTCCGAGCCACACAAGTCACCCCATCTTGGATTCCCCTAGGTCTCTAGTTTTCAGAAATGCACAGGTTTGGTAGGTTTCCCTAGGTGGCGGCTGAGCTACAGGCCAAAATCTACAGGTAGGCACTTTGCAAAACACACCTCTGTTTTCCTTCACAAATTTGGATGTGTCCACGTTGCGCTTTGGGGCGTTTTCTGTCGCGGGCGCTAGGCCTACCCACACAAGTGAGGTATCATTTTTATCGGGAGACGTGGGGAAACGCTGGGTGGAAGGAAATTTGTGGCTCCTCCCAGATTCCAGAACTTTCTGCCACAGAAATGTGATGAACATGTGTTTTTTTAGCCAAATTTTGAGATTTGCAAAGGATTCTGGGTAACAGAACCTGGTCCAAGCCACACAAGTCACCCCATCTTGGATTCCCCTAGGTCTCTAGTTTTCAGAAATGCACAGGTTTGGTAGGTTTCCCTAGGTGGCGGCTGAGCTACAGGCCAAAATCTACAGGTAGGCACTTTGCAAACAACACCTCTGTTTTCCTTCACAAATTTGGATGTGTCCACGTTGCGCTTTGGGGCGTTTCCTGTTGCGGGCACTAGGCCTACCCACACAAGTGAGGTATCATTTTTATCGGGAGACGTGGGGGAACGCTGGGTGGAAGGAAATTTGTGGCTCCTCTCAGATTCCAGAACTTTCTGCCACAGAAATGTTAGGAACATGTGTTTTTTTAGCCAAATTTTGAGGTTTGCAAAGGATTCTGGGTAACAGAACCTGGTCTGAGCCACACAAGTCACACCATCTTGGATTCCCCTAGGTCTCTAGTTTTCAGAAATGCACAGGTTTGGTAGGTTTCCCTAGGTGGCGGCTGAGCTACAGGCCAAAATCTACAGGTAGGCACTTTGCAAAAAACACCTCTGTTTTCCTTCACAAATTTGGATGTGTCCACGTTGCGCTTTGGGGCGTTTCCTGTCGCGGGCGCCTAGCCTACCCACACAAGTGAGGTATCATTTTTATCGGGAGACGTTGGGAACGCTGGGTGGAAGGAAATTTGTGGCTCCTCTCAGATTCCAGAACTTTCTGCCACAGAAATGTTAGGAACATGTGTTTTTTTAGCCAAATTTTGAGGTTTGCAAAGGATTCTGGGTAACAGAACCTGGTCCGAGCCACACAAGTCACCCCATCTTGGATTCCCCTAGGTCTCTAGTTTTCAGAAATGCACAGGTTTGGTAGGTTTCCCTAGGTGGCGGCTGAGCTACAGGCCAAAATCTACAGGTAGGCACTTTGCAAAACACACCTCTGTTTTCCTTCACAAATTTGGATGTGTCCACGTTGCGCTTTGGGGCGTTTTCTGTTGCGGGCGCTAGGCCTACCCACACAAGTGAGGTATCATTTTTATCGGGAGACGTGGGGGAACGCTGGGCGGAAGGAAATTAGTGGCTCCTCTCAGATTCCAGAACTTTCTGCCACAGAAATATGAGGAACATGTGTTTTTTTAGCCAAATTTTGAGGTTTGCAAAGGATTCTGGGTAACAGAACCTGGTCCGAGCCACACAAGTCACCTCATCTTGGATTCCCCTAGGTCTCTAGTTTTCAGAAATGCACAGGTTTGGTAGGTTTCCCTAGGTGGCGGCTGAGCTACAAGCCAAAATCTACAGGTAGGCACTTTGCAAAAAACACCTCTGTTTTCCTTCACAAATTTGGATGTGTCCACGTTGCACTTTGGGGCGTTTCCTGTCGCGGGCGCTAGGCCTACCCACACAAGTGAGGTATCCTTTTTATCGGGAGACGTGGGGGAACGCTGGGTGGAAGGAAATTTGTGGCTCCTCTCAAATTCCAGAACTTTCTGCCACAGAAATGTTAGGAACATGTGTTTTTTTAGCCAAATTTTGAGGTTTGCAAAGGATTCTGGGTAACAGAGCCTGGTCCGAGCCACACAAGTCACCCCATCTTGGATTCCATCAGGTCTCTAGTTTTCAGAAATGCACAGGTTTGGTAGGTTTCCCTAGGTGGCGGCTGAGCTACAGGCCAAAATCTACAGGTAGGCACTTTGCAAAAAACACCTCTGTTTTCCTTCAAAAATTTGGCTGTGTCCACGTTGCGCTTTGGGGCGTTTCCTGTCACGGGCGCTAGGCCTACGCACACAAGTGAGGTATCATTTTTATCGGGAGACGTGGGGGAACGCTGGGTGGAAGGAAATTCGTGGCTTCTCTCAGATTCCAGAACTTTCTGCCACAGAAATGTGAGGAACATGTGTTTTTTTAGCCAAATTTTGAGGTTTGCAAAGGATTCTGGGTAACAGAACCTGGTCCGAGCCACACAAGTCACCCCATCTTGGATTCCCCTAGGTCTCTAGTTTTCAGAAATGCACAGGTTTGGTAGGTTTCCCTAGGTGGTGGCTGAGCTACAAGCCAAAATCTACAGGTAGGCACTTTGCAAAAAACACCTCTGTTTTCCTTCACAAATTTGGATGTGTCCACGTTGCGCTTTGGGGCGTTTTCTGTCGCGGGCGCTAGGCCTACCCACACAAGTGAGGTATCATTTTTATCGGGAGACGTGGGGGAACGCTGGGTGGAAGGAAATTTGTGGCTCCTCTCAGATTCTAGAACTTTCTGCCACAGAAATGTGAGGAACATGTGTTTTTTTAGCCAAATTTTGAGGTTTGCTAAGGATTCTGGGTAACAGAACCTGGTCCGAGCCACACAAGTCACCCCATCTTGGATTCCCCTAGGTCTCTAGTTTTCAGAAATGCACAGGTTTGGTAGGTTTCCCTAGGTGGCGGCTGAGCTACAGGCCAAAATCTACAGGTAGGCACTTTGCAAAAAACACCTCTGTTTTCCTTCACAAATTTGGATGTGTCCACGTTGCGCTTTGGGGTGTTTCCTGTCGCGGGCGCTAGGCCTACCCACACAAGTGAGGTATCATTTTTATCGGGAGACGTGGGGGAACGCTGGGTGGAAGGAAATTTGTGGCTCCTCTCAGATTCCAGAACTTTCTGCCACAGAAATGTTAGGAACATGTGTTTTTTTAGCCAAATTTTGAGGTTTGCAAAGGATTCTGGGTAACAGAACCTGGTCCGAGCTACGCAAGTCACCCCATCTTGGATTCCCCTAGGTCTCTAGTTTTCAGAAATGCACAGGTTTGGTAGGTTTCCCTAGGTGGCGGCTGAGCTTCAGGCCAAAATCTACAGGTAGGCACTTTGCAAAAAACACCTCTGTTTTCCTTCAAAAATTTGGCTGTGTCCATGTTGCGCTTTGGGGCGTTTCCTGTCACGGGCGCTAGGCCTACGCACACAAGTGAGGTATCATTTTTATCGGGAGACGTGGGGGAACGCTGGGTGGAAGGAAATTCGTGGCTCCTCTCAGATTCCAGAACTTTCTGCCACAGAAATGTGAGGAACATGTGTTTTTTTAGCCAAATTTTGAGGTTTGCTAAGGATTCTGGGTAACAGAACCTGGTCCGAGCCACACAAGTCACCCCATCTTGGATTCCCCTAGGTCTCTAGTTTTCAGAAATGCACAGGTTTGGTAGGTTTCCCTAGGTGGCGGCTGAGCTACAGGCCAAAATCTACAGGTAGGTACTTTGCAAAACACACCTCTGTTTTCCTTCACAAATTTGGATGTGTCCACGTTGCGCTTTGGGGCGTTTTCTGTCGCGGGCGCTAGGCCTACCCACACAAGTGAGGTATCATTTTTATCGGGAGACGTGGGGAAACGCTGGGTGGAAGGAAATTTGTGGCTCCTCCCAGATTCCAGAACTTTCTGCCACAGAAATGTGATGAACATGTGTTTTTTTAGCCAAATTTTGAGATTTGCAAAGGATTCTGGGTAACAGAACCTGGTCCAACCCACACAAGTCACCCCATCTTGGATTCCCCTAGGTCTCTAGTTTTCAGAAATGCACAGGTTTGGTAGGTTTCCCTAGGTGGCGGCTGAGCTACATGCCAAAATCTACAGGTAGGCACTTTGCAAACAACACCTCTGTTTTCCTTCACAAATTTGGATGTGTCCACGTTGCGCTTTGGGGCGTTTCCTGTTGCGGGCACTAGGCCTACCCACACAAGTGAGGTATCATTTTTATCGGGAGACGTGGGGGAACGCTGGGTGGAAGGAAATTTGTGGCTCCTCTCAGATTCCAGAACTTTCTGCCACAGAAATGTTAGGAACATGTGTTTTTTTAGCCAAATTTTGAGGTTTGCAAAGGATTCTCGGTAACAGAACCTGGTCTGAGCCACACAAGTCACACCATCTTGGATTCCCCTAGGTCTCTAGTTTTCAGAAATGCACAGGTTTGGTAGGTTTCCCTAGGTGGCGGCTGAGCTACAGGCCAAAATCTACAGGTAGGCACTTTGCAAAAAACACCTCTGTTTTCCTTCACAAATTTGGATGTGTCCACGTTGCGCTTTGGGGCGTTTCCTGTCGCGGGCGCTAGGCCTACCCACACAAGTGAGGTATCATTTTTATCGGGAGACGTTGGGAACGCTGGGTGGAAGGAAATTTGTGGCTCCTCTCAGATTCCAGAACTTTCTGCCACAGAAATGTTAGGAACATGTGTTTTTTTAGCCAAATTTTGAGGTTTGCAAAGGATTCTGGGTAACAGAACCTGGTCCGAGCCACACAAGTCACCCCATCTTGGATTCCCCTAGGTCTCTAGTTTTCAGAAATGCACAGGTTTGGTAGGTTTCCCTAGGTGGCGGCTGAGCTACAGGCCAAAATCTACAGGTAGGCACTTTGCAAAACACACCTCTGTTTTCCTTCACAAATTTGGATGTGTCCACGTTGCGCTTTGGGGCGTTTTCTGTTGCGGGCGCTAGGCCTACCCACACAAGTGAGGTATCATTTTTATCGGGAGACGTGGGGGAACGCTGGGCGGAAGGAAATTAGTGGCTCCTCTCAGATTCCAGAACTTTCTGCCACAGAAATATGAGGAACATGTGTTTTTTTAGCCAAATTTTGAGGTTTGCAAAGGATTCTGGGTAACAGAACCTGGTCCGAGCCACACAAGTCACCTCATCTTGGATTCCCCTAGGTCTCTAGTTTTCAGAAATGCACAGGTTTGGTAGGTTTCCCTAGGTGGCGGCTGAGCTACAAGCCAAAATCTACAGGTAGGCACTTTGCAAAAAACACCTCTGTTTTCCTTCACAAATTTGGATGTGTCCACGTTGCACTTTGGGGCGTTTCCTGTCGCGGGCGCTAGGCCTACCCACACAAGTGAGGTATCCTTTTTATCGGGAGACGTGGGGGAACGCTGGGTGGAAGGAAATTTGTGGCTCCTCTCAAATTCCAGAACTTTCTGCCACAGAAATGTTAGGAACATGTGTTTTTTTAGCCAAATTTTGAGGTTTGCAAAGGATTCTGGGTAACAGAGCCTGGTCCGAGCCACACAAGTCACCCCATCTTGGATTCCATCAGGTCTCTAGTTTTCAGAAATGCACAGGTTTGGTAGGTTTCCCTAGGTGGCGGCTGAGCTACAGGCCAAAATCTACAGGTAGGCACTTTGCAAAAAACACCTCTGTTTTCCTTCAAAAATTTGGCTGTGTCCACGTTGCGCTTTGGGGCGTTTCCTGTCACGGGCGCTAGGCCTACGCACACAAGTGAGGTATCATTTTTATCAGGAGACGTGGGGGAACGCTGGGTGGAAGGAAATTCGTGGCTTCTCTCAGATTCCAGAACTTTCTGCCACAGAAATGTGAGGAACATGTGTTTTTTTAGCCAAATTTTGAGGTTTGCAAAGGATTCTGGGTAACAGAACCTGGTCCGAGCCACACAAGTCACCCCATCTTGGATTCCCCTAGGTCTCTAGTTTTCAGAAATGCACAGGTTTGGTAGGTTTCCCTAGGTGGCGGCTGAGCTACAAGCCAAAATCTACAGGTAGGCACTTTGCAAAAAACACCTCTGTTTTCCTTCACAAATTTGGATGTGTCCACGTTGCGCTTTGGGGCGTTTTCTGTCGCGGGCGCTAGGCCTACCCACACAAGTGAGGTATCATTTTTATCGGGAGACGTGGGGGAACGCTGGGTGGAAGGAAATTTGTGGCTCCTCTCAGATTCCAGAACTTTCTGCCACAGAAATTTGAGGAACATCTGTTTTTTTAGCCACATTTTGAGATTTGCAAAGGATTCTGGTTAACAGAACCTGGTCCGAGCCACACAAGTCACCCCATCTTGGATTCCCCTAGGTCTCTAGTTTTCAGAAATGCACAGGTTTGGTAGGTTTCCCTAGGTGGCGGCTGAGCTACAGGCCAAAATCTACAGGTAGGCACTTTGCAAAACACACCTCTGTTTTCCTTCACAAATTTGGATGTGTCCACGTTGCGCTTTGGGGCGTTTTCTGTTGCGGGCGCTAGGCCTACCCACACAAGTGAGGTATCATTTTTATCGGGAGACGTGGGGGAACGCTGGGTGGAAGGAAATTCGTGGCTCCTCTCAGATTCCAGAACTTTCTGCCACAGAAATGTGAGGAACATGTGTTTTTTTAGCCAAATTTTGAGGTTTGCTAAGGATTCTGGGTAACAGAACCTGGTCCGAGCCACACAAGTCACCCCATCTTGGATTCCCCTAGGTCTCTAGTTTTCAGAAATGCACAGGTTTGGTAGGTTTCCCTAGGTGGCGGCTGAGCTACAGGCCAAAATCTACAGGTAGGCACTTTGCAAAAAACACCTCTGTTTTCCTTCACAAATTTGGATGTGTCCACGTTGCGCTTTGGGGTGTTTCCTGTCGCGGGCGCTAGGCCTACCCACACAAGTGAGGTATCATTTTTATCGGGAGACGTGGGGGAACGCTGGGTGGAAGGAAATTTGTGGCTCCTCTCAGATTCCAGAACTTTCTGCCACAGAAATGTTAGGAACATGTGTTTTTTTAGCCAAATTTTGAGGTTTGCAAAGGATTCTGGGTAACAGAACCTGGTCCGAGCTACGCAAGTCACCCCATCTTGGATTCCCCTAGGTCTCTAGTTTTCAGAAATGCACAGGTTTGGTATGTTTCCCTAGGTGGCGGCTGAGCTTCAGGCCAAAATCTACAGGTAGGCACTTTGCAAAAAACACCTCTGTTTTCCTTCAAAAATTTGGCTGTGTCCACGTTGCGCTTTGGGGCATTTCCTGTCACGGGCGCTAGGCCTAAGCACACAAGTGAGGAATCATTTTTATCGGGAGACGTGGGGGAACGCTGGGTGGAAGGAAATTCGTGGCTCCTCTCAGATTCCAGAACTTTCTGCCACAGAAATGTGAGGAACATGTGTTTTTTTAGCCAAATTTTGAGGTTTGCTAAGGATTCTGGGTAACAGAACCTGGTCCGAGCCACACAAGTCACCCCATCTTGGATTCCCCTAGGTCTCTAGTTTTCAGAAATGCACAGGTTTGGTAGGTTTCCCTAGGTGGCGGGTGAGCTACAGGCCAAAATCTACAGGTAGGCACTTTGCAAAACACACCTCTGTTTTCCTTCACAAATTTGGATGTGTCCATGTTGCGCTTTGGGGCGTTTTCTGTCGCGGGCGCTAGGCCTACCCACACAAGTGAGGTATCATTTTTATCGGGAGACGTGGGGAAACGCTGGGTGGAAGGAAATTTGTGGCTCCTCTCAGATTCCAGAACTTTCTGCCACAGAAATGTGAGGAACATGTGTTTTTTTAGCCAAATTTTGAGATTTGCAAAGGATTCTGGGTAACAGAACCTGGTCCAAGCCACACAAGTCACCCCATCTTGGATTCCCCTAGGTCTCTAGTTTTCAGAAATGCACAGGTTTGGTAGGTTTCCCTAGGTGGCGGCTGAGCTACAGGCCAAAATCTACAGGTAGGCACTTTGCAAACAACACCTCTGTTTTCCTTCACAAATTTGGATGTGTCCACGTTGCGCTTTGGGGCGTTTCCTGTTGCGGGCACTAGGCCTACCCACACAAGTGAGGTATCATTTTTATCGGGAGACGTGGGGGAACGCTGGGTGGAAGGAAATTTGTGGCTCCTCTCAGATTCCAGAACTTTCTGCCACAGAAATATTAGGAACATGTGTTTTTTTAGCCAAATTTTGAGGTTTGCAAAGGATTCTGGGTAACAGAACCTGGTCTGAGCCACACAAGTCACACCATCCTGGATTCCCCTAGGTCTCTAGTTTTCAGAAATGCACAGGTTTGGTAGGTTTCCCTAGGTGGCGGCTGAGCTACAGGCCAAAATCTACAGGTAGGCACTGTGCAAAAAACACCTCTGTTTTCCTTCACAAATTTGGATGTGTCCACGTTGCGCTTTGGGGCGTTTCCTGTCGCGGGCGCTAGGCCTACCCACACAAGTGAGGTATCATTTTTATCGGGAGACGTTGGGAACGCTGGGTGGAAGGAAATTTGTGGCTCCTCTCAGATTCCAGAACTTTCTGCCACAGAAATGTGAGGAACATGTGTTTTTTTAGCCAAATTTTGAGGTTTGCTAAGGATTCTGGGTAACAGAACCTGGTCCGAGCCACACAAGTCACCCCATCTTGGATTCCCCTAGGTCTCTAGTTTTCAGAAATGCACAGGTTTGGTAGGTTTCCCTAGGTGGCGGCTGAGCTACAGGCCAAAATCTACAGGTAGGCACTTTGCAAAAAACACCTCTGTTTTCCTTCACAAATTTGGATGTGTCCACGTTGCGCTTTGGGGTGTTTCCTGTCGCGGGCGCTAGGCCTACCCACACAAGTGAGGTGTCATTTTTATCGGGAGACGTGGGGGAACGCTGGGTGGAAGGAAATTTGTGGCTCCTCTCAGATTCCAGAACTTTCTGCCACAGAAATGTTAGGAACATGTGTTTTTTTAGCCAAATTTTGAGGTTTGCAAAGGATTCTGGGTAACAGAACCTGGTCCGAGCTACGCAAGTCACCCCATCTTGGATTCCCCTAGGTCTCTAGTTTTCAGAAATGCACAGGTTTGGTAGGTTTCCCTAGGTGGCGGCTGAGCTACAGGCCAAAATCTACAGGTAGGCACTTTGCAAAAAACACCTCTGTTTTCCTTCAAAAATTTGGCTGTGTCCACGTTGCGCTTTGGGGCATTTCCTGTCACGGGCGCTAGGCCTAAGCACACAAGTGAGGAATCATTTTTATCGGGAGACGTGGGGGAACGCTGGGTGGAAGGAAATTCGTGGCTCCTCTCAGATTCCAGAACTTTCTGCCACAGAAATGTGAGGAACATGTGTTTTTTTAGCCAAATTTTGAGGTTTGCTAAGGATTCTGGGTAACAGAACCTGGTCCGAGCCACACAAGTCACCCCATCTTGGATTCCTCTAGGTCTCTAGTTTTCAGAAATGCACAGGTTTGGTAGGTTTCCCTAGGTGGCGGGTGAGCTACAGGCCAAAATCTACAGGTAGGCACTTTGCAAAACACACCTCTGTTTTCCTTCACAAATTTGGATGTGTCCACGTTGCGCTTTGGGGCGTTTTCTGTCGCGGGCGCTAGGCCTACCCACACAAGTGAGGTATCATTTTTATCGGGAGACGTGGGGAAACGCTGGGTGGAATGGAAATTTGTGGCTCCTCTCAGATTCCAGAACTTTCTGCCACAGAAATGTGAGGAACATGTGTTTTTTTAGCCAAATTTTGAGATTTGCAAAGGATTCTGGGTAACAGAACCTGGTCCAAGCCACACAAGTCACCCCATCTTGGATTCCCCTAGGTCTCTAGTTTTCAGAAATGCACAGGTTTGGTAGGTTTCCCTAGGTGGCGGCTGAGCTACAGGCCAAAATCTACAGGTAGGCACTTTGCAAACAACACCTCTGTTTTCCTTCACAAATTTGGATGTGTCCACGTTGCGCTTTGGGGCGTTTCCTGTTGCAGGCACTAGGCCTACCCACACAAGTGAGGTATCATTTTTATCGGGAGACGTGGGGGAACGCTGGGTGGAAGGAAATTTGTGGCTCCTCTCAGATTCCAGAACTTTCTGCCACAGAAATGTTAGGAACATGTGTTTTTTTAGCCAAATTTTGAGGTTTGCAAAGGATTCTGGGTAACAGAACCTGGTCTGAGCCACACAAGTCACACCATCTTGGATTCCCCTAGGTCTCTAGTTTTCAGAAATGCACAGGTTTGGTAGGTTTCCCTAGGTGGCGGCTGAGCTACAGGCCAAAATCTACAGGTAGGCACTGTGCAAAAAACACCTCTGTTTTCCTTCACAAATTTGGATGTGTCCACGTTGCGCTTTGGGGCGTTTCCTGTCGCGGGCGCTAGGCCTACCCACACAAGTGAGGTATCATTTTTATCGGGAGACGTTGGGAACGCTGGGTGGAAGGAAATTTGTGGCTCCTCTCAGATTCCAGAACTTTCTGCCACAGAAATGTTAGGAACATGTGTTTTTTTAGCCAAATTTTGAGGTTTGCAAAGGATTCTGGGTAACAGAACCTGGTCCGAGCCACACAAGTCACCCCATCTTGGATTCCCCTAGGTCTCTAGTTTTCAGAAATGCACAGGTTTGGTAGGTTTCCCTAGGTGGCGGCTGAGCTACAGGCCAAAGTCTACAGGTAGGCACTTTGCAAAACACACCTCTGTTTTCCTTCACAAATTTCGATGTGTCCACGTTGCGCTTTGGGGCGTTTTCTGTTGCGGGCGCTAGGCCTACCCACACAAGTGAGGTATCATTTTTATCGGGAGACGTGGGGGAACGCTGGGCGGAAGGAAATTAGTGGCTCCTCTCAGATTCCAGAACTTTCTGCCACAGAAATATGAGGAACATGTGTTTTTTTAGCCAAATTTTGAGGTTTGCAAAGGATTCTGGGTAACAGAACCTGGTCCGAGCCACACAAGTACCTTCATCTTGGATTCCCCTAGGTCTCTAGTTTTCAGAAATGCACAGGTTTGGTAGGTTTCCCTAGGTGGCGGCTGAGCTACAAGCCAAAATCTACAGGTAGGCACTTTGCAAAAAACACCTCTGTTTTCCTTCACAAA